>NW_006921833.1:2842650-2873831 GCF_000298275.1 Orycteropus afer afer
AGAATGGCCAAATTTCATCTCACCTACTTTGGTCATGTTGTCAGAAGGGACCATTCCCTGGAGAAGGATGTCGTGCTTGGTAAGGTGGAGGATTGACAAAAGAGAGGAAGGCCTTCAACGAGATGGATTGACATGGTGCCTGTGATGATGGGCTCAAGTATAGCAAGGATCATGGAGCTGGTGTGGGATCGGGCGGTGTTTCATTCTGCTATGCAAAGTGTTGCCATGAGTCAGAAACAACTCGATGGCCCCTAACAACAACAATATCAGCTGCATGAATAGACCAAAAACCAAACCACACTCAACGCTGTTGAGTAGATTTCAACCCATGGCAGCCCCATGTGTTACAGAATGGAACTGCTTTGTGGGATTTTCTGTGGTGCAGTGCCTAAAGCATTTGTGTTAGGCTGGGTTCTCTAAAGAAGCAAAACCAGTAAAGCTTATATAAATACAGACAGAGAGAAACTTATCTTAGGAAAATGGCTCACATTTATAGAGGCCGACAAGTCCCAAGTTCCTGGATCAAACGTTAAGCTGGAGGTTTTTCCTGATCCACACAGCTTCAGGGGCTGACAAGCTCAAGGCTGGCAGGCAGTATACCAGCTGTTGACTTCATATGACAAATCCAAGATGATCGGGCAGAATAGTAGATTGTTTGCTCACAGACAGTTGTAGGCAGCAAAACAGGATCCAGATCCACAGAGGGTTCCCTAATTTTCCATGATGTACACATAAATATATAAGAAGCAGTCCACACCCCTAGGGAAACTCCCTCTCAATGGATTGGTTGCTCAAAGCATATATATATCAGATTGCATCATAGGAATAACTTAAACATCACAACCACTTAAACCACTTAGAATCATGGTCCAGCCAAGTTAACACACAACTCCAACTATCACAGCATTTTACTGCTAACTGGAAGGTTGGTGGTTCAAACCACCAAACTCTGCAGAAAGAAGATGGAGCGATCTACTTACATAAAGATTTACCACCTTGGAAACCCAATGGGAGTTGCTATGAGTCAGAATCAAATTGATGGCAGTGGGTTTGGTTTTTGGTTTGTAATCTTTATGGAAACAGATCACCAGGCCTTTCTTCCATGCACCACAAAGTTCCAACCACCAACCTTTAGTTAGTGGTCAATCACAAACCATTTGTGACACCCACAGACTTACATGAGTAGAGATATAGATAAAATACTAATACTTCTCCCTTCATGTGGGAGATGTTGAAGGAACCAGGGAGTGGCAGATTACTGTTTATTTGAACAGCTCATTTGCTAACAGTTGAGATTCTGATCATGATTCAGGGCATCTTAAGTAGTTGCAAGTAATGACAGATGTAAACATAAAGGGAACTCCTCTGTGCCTAGACCAACCCTTCTCCACTCAGCATTTCTTGTTTGCCAATAGCAACTCTCTTCCAACTACTAAACAAATGTCCAGGGTTTAGCTAGAACTAGACAAGCTTGGGTCATATGTCCACACCTGAACAATCACTTTGGCCAAGGTACTGCTTTAAACTAATTGTCTTAGACCTCTGTTACTGACTGCCACTGAGTCAGTCACCATGACAAAGATCATGGTATCATGATGGTAAAAGTCAATCAGAACCCACCCCCTGAAACTTGAAATGGGATTATGGCTGTTCCACAAAGGGAATATAAATTTACTTATACCTACTAATGTATGTGGGAGCTCTGGTAGCATAGTGCCTAAGGCACTTTACTGGTTGTTCAAACACACCAGACACTCCTCAGAAGGAAGGTTGGGCAATCTACTTCCATAGTGATACCGCCTTGGAAACCCAAGGAGGGGTCGCTATGAGTCGGGTCCGACTCGATGGCACATAACAACAACAACAACAACAATAAATGTAATGTATGCTGGGCAAATAATCAGAGAAACTAGACTTTATGAATAAGAATGTGGCATCAGGATTGGAGGAAGAATTATTAACGGCCCATGATACACAGATGACACAACTTTGCTTGCTGAAAGTGAGGGCGACTTGAAGCAGTTACTGATGGAATACTACATTCATCATACATTCATCAGAATACATACTGATGAAGACTACAGCCTGCAATGCGGATTACACCTCAATATAAAGAAAACAAAAGTCCTCACAACTAGACCAACTTAACAGCATCATGATAAATGGAGAAAAGATTGAAGTTGTCAAAGACTTCATATTACTTGGTTCTGCAATCAACACCAAAGGAAGCAGCAGTCAAGACATTAGATGACGTATTGCACTGGGCAAATCTGCTGCAAAAGACTTTGTTCAAGTGCTAAAGAGCAAAGATGTCTCCTTGAAGACTAAGGTGCACCTAACCCAAGCCATGGTATTCTCAATTGCCTCATATGCATGTGAGAACTGGACAATGTAAAAGGAAGACCAAAGAAGAGTTGAGGTTTTTGAATTGTGATGTTGACAAAGAATGCTAAAAGTACCATGGACTGCTAAAAGAACAGACCTGTCCTGGAAGAAGTGCAGCCAGAATGCTCCTTGGAAGCAAGAATGACCAGACTTCGTCTCACCTTCTTTGGTCATGTTGTCAGAAGGGACCATTCTCTGAAGAATGCTTGATAAAGTGGAAGGTCGACCAAAAAGAGGAAGGCCCTCAATGAGATGGATTGACACAGTGGCTGCAACGATGGGCTCAGGCATAGCAAGGGTCATGGGGCTGGCACAGGAACAGGCATTGTTTCATTCTGTTGTACACATGGTCACTTTGAGTTGGAGATGACTCGACGGCACCTAACAACAACAACTAATGTATTCGAAGCTTAAATCTCTATGTTATCGAAAACACATTTAAGCATCATTTTAGACTATCACCCTACCTTTAATAGCATGGGGGGGGGGGTAAGGGTAGTAATTTTCATTTCCAGGTAAGAAGATGCATATGAAATAGAATGTCCCAAATAACAAAAAAAATACAGGGATCCAGACATGTCTGCGTTTGTACTACCTCCATGCATCTTTATCCATTGACATCAACTTAATTTTATCTGTACTTTCTGTACCACTAAGATGTCCCCAGGGAATAAGAGGAAATTTTGAGCACTTCTGTGTAGTCAGTGTTGCTAGGAAACAACATCCTTGGTATCCAAGTGTTTAGCCTTTGAGACGCTGTGTGAAGTCACTGGTTCATAAAGGAAAACCTTTGGTAAATAGGTTGTTTAGGTGTGAGTAAATTGATGTTCGCTCTCTGTGGCAAAATGTTCTCATGTAACCTTTGAATAATAGGGTATTTCTAGGCCTCTATTCTTTCTTTGGTATCCAGCTGCCAATTATTGCTCCCATGAGAACTCAAGTTTCCACCTGAAATGGGGCGGGCATTCTTTTTCTTCCAAATCATCCACAATTATCTCAGTGCCTTGAACACTAAGCCTAATGGGTTTTGGTTAAACAAAGTGCAAGTGAGCTTGGAAATAGAGACCCAGACCACTGACTGTATAAATGGTTCAGTACTGTTAAAATCAGCATTGATTGGTAGCCATAGTCTAGCTCTGTTACTGTGTGTGACATTTTTCTTCTGCTTTTCAGATGTGGGAGACAATGAGAGGTATTTTTCACTCACTCCTTTATCTTCTCTCAACCCCAAAATTGTGAACCATCTCTACTCTCAACTCTATCTGTTCCTTACATGTTTTGCTTCTGTTGTTATGTGCCGTCAAGTTGATCTGACTCTCAGTAATTCTATAGAATAGAGCAGAATTGCCCCCATAGGGGTTCCTAAGCTGTAATGTACGGGAGCAGATTGCCAAGTCTTTTCTCCCGCAGAGCATCTGATGGGTTTGAACCCCTGACCTTCTGGTTAGAAGTGGAGCACTGAACCTTTGTGCCACTAGGGCTCATTGTTTTCCCTTAGTATCCTAAAGTTCAAACACCAACTTGAGGTCATAATTTACTTAGTAAGCCAAAAATTAGCAAGCAGTTTTTCTATTTCCTTGGTGCATAGACCACTATAGATGAGGAAACACTGACCCCATCTACAAAGGCTCTGTAAATAGAACCACTTTAATCAGGGAGTAAGTCAGGCCTAGGAAGGCTACTGAAGAAATTACCTATTTCAGGTTACCATTTTGGGACCATAAACTTGGAAATCTAGGCTGCAAAAAAAGCCATCGATTAATTTATCTATTCAAAAGCATATGTTGAATGTTTGCACTAGGCAGAATCGGTTCTAACCACTGGAAATTTAAAATTAAAATTAAATGTTCTTGCCTTTAAAGAGCTCATAATGTAATGAAGAGGAAAAAGATTGAAATAAGTGTATAAATCTATATAAACAGATGAAATATTTGCAGCACAGTGCATTCGATGTATCTGATGGAACCCTGTCAGGAAAACAGGAAACATTCAAGGTTGGTCAAATGGGGAATTTAATACAGATAATTGATTACAAGGGTTGGAGGATGTGGAAAAGCAAAAGGGGAGAGAAAGAGTTGCTAAGAAACCCTGTGCTAGAGCTCATGTGTCTGAATCTGCTGCTATCCTATTAGAGATGCTATCCTATTAGAGATGGTTTCTGGAACCAACAAAGTCAATGCTACCTCCTCTTGAGATGAGGTTATGTCTGGAATTGCCCCCACTGCCCCTGCAGAACTCATCAGTAACTGCAAGCACAACCATGCTGCCAGAGCCCGAAGCAAGAGCCTTCCCTCTTCCTTCTGCCTTCTTCTGATCTCCAGCTAGTGCCTCTTAGCAGCAAAATCTAACATCAGCCAGAGTGGCAGGGAACCCAACCACAGCAGTACAGAATATACTCATTGCTACTGAGCCAACTGCAGCTCATAGCCACACTGTAGGACAGAGTAGAACTGCACTATACGGTTTCTAAAACTATAAATCTTTAAGGGAGTTGTACCTCTTTTTCCTTTGGGGTGGCTGGTGTGCTTGAACCACCAACCTTTCAGTTAGTAGCTGAGCACTTAACCATTGCACTACCAGAGCTCCTCTGTATAGAGCATAGAAGGAAGGATATGAGGGGCAGAAACATCAAATAAGCAATTAGCACTTGCTACAGCAGAGATTGCAATGAAAAGCTGCAATGGCCCCAAAACTGGAGCAAATATTTTTCCCTAGAGGAGGAAGTGTGTGTACCAATCCAGTTGCTGTTGCTGATAACAGAAACTCATATGGCTAGTTTAAGCAGTGAGGGATTTAATATAGGGATGAGTTAATGTATAGGAAGATTTTACAAACACACAGAACTGCAATAGTAGACTCTAAGCTAGACCACTAGAAGTGACTCCTAGAACCACATTACAAATGGGCCCTCCAGGGGGACTCACAGCTCCACCACAATCAGGGAGCTGGGTAAGCAGTTTGCTCTGGCCACCGTGTTAGCTTCAATCTAGAACTCTCGGCTAAATCTAGAACTCTTGGCTCCAGAGCCACCAGTGCTGTATGATCTGCACCAGCAAAATAAGTGCCTCAAACAATACCTTTGACATCACTTCTCTCCATCTAATCCAGGGAACCTAAATCACATCCGTAGCCTTAAAGTGTGAGGGATTATGGGAAATGTAGTTTTCAATTTTACTAAAGGAGGTAAGAATGTGTGCTAAA
This sequence comes from Orycteropus afer afer, assembly GCF_000298275.1. Classification (NCBI taxonomy): domain Eukaryota; kingdom Metazoa; phylum Chordata; class Mammalia; order Tubulidentata; family Orycteropodidae; genus Orycteropus; species Orycteropus afer. The sequence continues at coordinate 2,848,237 of NW_006921833.1, forward strand.
GGATATAATACTTGCCTCAGAATGATTCAGAAAGGAATTTGGGACTGAACTATGTAGCATCTTAGATGAAGTTTGTAAGGAGCCATGTCAGTTTTATTCACTGTATCTAAAGTACTGCTTTAGATATGTGCTGTCAGCACTCAATAAATATCCACTCAGTAAATGAGTAAAAAGCAGGGTCTTTGAGTTGACCCTGACTCATTGTGACTCCATGGGTATCAGAGAAGAACTGTGTTCCATAGGGTGTTCTGTGGCTGATTTTTCTTTAAGTAGCCTGCCCTTTCTTCCTGGGCACCTTTGAAAAGACTCAAACCTCCAGTCTTTCAGTTAGCAGTGAGTACATTTACCATTTGCACCACCCAGGAGTTCATTGAATTAGTAGAGACACATATACATTCAGTGCCTGGTTGTCAAGTCAGTAGCATAAAGTGAGGTGTCCTAATGATGAGAAGCAGGAATGTAATATTCTACAGACTTTTAGTGAACAATGACTATATGCTAGGAATTCTTCTAGACATTGAAGTATAACTATTAATGAGACACAGTCACTGGTCTCAAGGAGCTCGGAACCTTGGGGGCGAAAGACAAATAGGCCAAGTAAAATCCAATGTTATTCCATGCTTTGTTCAAGGCAAGCAAATAGTGGAGTTGATAAAAGTCAATTAGGAGCATTTAGCAGCAGGAAGGACTTAGTTATCTGGCTACACCTCCTGTTACACTGAATCATGGTTATCTAATCACTTTACTCTACAGGCTCAGTTTTTCCTTTAAAGTTTTATAGTGTTCATACATATTCGTTCACCCTCTCTTTCGAAAAGTGAGTTGCTTATTATCCCCTTTGATTATGATCCCTTTTGATTTCATCTGTTTTCATGAAGATATCATCTTTCATATCATCTTCTTGAATGGATATTGCTAAGACATTTTTCATCACATAAAAAAGATTCATGGGAAAAATTCCTGCCAAGCCTGGGTATCAGCAATTCCCCTTCGTCCAAGCCAATTGATTTGTTCTTATCTTATGGGCACTGTGAATTTTTTAATTAATCTGATTTCGTGTTGCTTGATAGAAAGTCAACTTTATGGCTCTGAGGAGAGACCAGTCCCGATGATTGTGGAAGCTTATTTTCTCCTCTGACAGGAAAGTATACTCAGCAGATCTGAATTAACTCAACAGAAAGAAGCGCAGGCTGGTTCCAGCAGCTGAGCTCCCAGGGCTATGCTTTTCACATTTTTTCACTGGGCTGTTGGTCTTTTTCTTTTTTGTTTTTAGAAGTTCTTTATATATTAAGAAAATTAGCTTTCTTCAGCAATATTCACTGCAATAAAATTCCCCCAGTTTGCTATTTGTTTTTGACTTTGTTTATAGTTTTTATGCCATGCCATTTATTTATTTTTGTTTTTCAATATACTCAAATGTGTCAATTTCTTATATCTTCTGGCTTTTGCATCATAGTTAAAAAGGCCTCCTCCATGCTAGCATTATAAGAAAGTTCTCTCATGATCTCTTCTTTACATATATGGTTATATTTTCTAGTTAGATCTACAATCCATTTGACATTTATCCTGGTACATGTAATGAAATATAGATCCAAACAATTTTTTTTTAAATAGCTCTTGAGTTTTCCCAGCATGATTTATTATGTTTCTATCTTCTTTCCAGTGATTTGGGGCACCATTTTTATCATATACAGTTTGGCATTCCCGTACCTGGGTTCCACACCCATTGTTTGCACATCTGCAGGAACAGAATAGAAAATATTGGGGTGGGGAGAATCAATTAAGTGGTCAAAGCAATCCCTCAAAGTCAAAGAGGGAGCCTGTAAAGTCTAATTGTATAGCATTGACATGGTATTAGGTATTGTAAGTAATCAAGAGATGATTTAAAGTATACAGGAGGATATGTGTAGGTTATATGCAAATACTTTGTTATTTTATATAAGGGACTTGAGCATCCATGGATTTGTATATGGGGGTGGGTGGGAGTGGAGAGTGACATGGAACCAATCCACCAAGGCACCAAGGGGCAACTGTGCTAAATCTCCTCGTATATTTGGCTCTAGTCTTACTATGGCCATTGATCTATTTGTCTATCCATACACTGGAATCACACTGTAATTATTGACACTTTTTATATGGTTTACTAACTAATAGGGGTAGGGCTTCTTGTTTCTCTTATTTTTAGAATTTTCTTGCATTTTTTAATTTGCTCATTTTTCCATTTCCGCAGAAGGAAAATGAGGCAATCTACTTCTATAAAGATTTACTGCCTTGGAAACCCAACGGGGGTCATTATAAGTTGGAGACGACTTTATGGCAGTGGGTTTCATATATATATATATATATACACACACACACACACACACACACACACACATGTATGTATGTATATATGAAGGCTATCCATTTCTATATATTAGTTTTATAGCCTTTTACCCTGCTGAATTCTTATTGTTTATAATAGTAATTCAGTTAATTTGGGAGGGTTTACCAGATAGGCAATTTTTAAGCTGCAAATCTTGATAGTTTAAATAACAGTTTTCCAATTGTAAACCTCTATGTTCATTCTCTTGTCGAATGCATTGCTTAGTATTTTCAGAACAATCTTAAATAGCAGTAATAGTGAGCATTCTTATTTTCTTCTTGACTTTTGCAGGAATGTTGTAGTGTTTTCACAATAAGTAGGATGTTGACTTTGGTAGTGAGATAAATGTATTTTATGATGTAAATAAAATATCCATGTATTCATATTTCTTGCTTTTTAAAAAATAGGAATGGATGTTGAATTTTTTCAAATGCCTATTTAGCATCTATATAAATAATCATATGCTTGGATTGCTAATGATATATATTACTAAATTTTCTAATATTGAACTTTTTGTACTCTTAGAATAAATCCCACTATATATGGTTTATTATTCTTTAATGTGCTGCTGGATTTTGTTGCTAATACATTCTGCTTACTTTATAAAAAGAACTTGGAAAGTTTCCTTTTAATTTACACTTTGGAATTGTTTAAATAATAATAGAATTATCCATTTTTAAATATTTGGGCTTGGTGATTATTTGTTTTTGTTTGCTATTTTTGTTTCCTTGTTTTTGTTTGTGAAGGAGGTAAAATTGAGTTGTTCTGATCTTTTATCTCTCCAGATTTGGATCTAGTAAATGCTTTTTTCCTAATAAATTATTCTTGTCATCCAAATTTTCAAATGGATTGCATAAAGTTGAGCAAAGTAGCCTTCTTGTTGTTATGTACTGTCAGGTAGCTTCTGAGTCATAACATCTTTACATGACAGAGTAGACCTACCCTGTAGCATTCTGTAAGCTGTAGTCTTCATGAAGCAGTTCACCAGGTCACTTCTTTTTTCCCTCATGGAAGGGGTTTAGCAGCTGAGCACTTAATCATTGTGCCACCAGTGCACCATAAAACAGCTTCCAAACCGAAAACCAAACCCACCACCATCAAGTTGATTCCAACTCATAACAACCTTTCCAAGGCTGTGAAAGTAAACTGCCTCATCTTCCTCCTGTGGAGGTGGTAGGTTTGAACCACTGACTTTCTGGTTATCAGCCAAATGCCTTACCCACTGCACCACCAGACTCCTTTAAAATAGCCTAGGATTCTTTTAAGTTCCTCTACTTCTAAGGGTGATTTCACTTTGTCATGTCTTACTTATCTGTCCTGATTCATTTGTTAGGTTAGAGTCAATAGTTTAGTGTCAGTGATTAGAATCAATAGTTTCCTCAAATAGATACCAAGATGCTATGTCCTCTGAATCTTTATATATCTTCCTTATAAACAAGTGTCAGGGGATGGATTCATTGTTACAGTCCTTTTCTGCCTGTAGTCTAGTGTTCTGTAGATGTTATTCCATTTTCTTTTTTTCTTTTCCAGAGTTGTGCATAAGAAGTCCAATTCCAGTGTGAATATTTTTTTTCTTTGAAAATATCTTGTACTTTGTGTCTGGAAGATTTTACGATTGTTCTTTTACCCTTGGATTTCAGATTTTGTATCAAGACTACCTGATATAATGAGCACTTCAATTTATAAAATGATTTCTTTATTAAACTCAGAAAAAATTGTATTTTCTTTTTGTTTATTATGACTCCTCCTCCATATATCCCTCCTTTTCTTTCTGGAACTCTCATTATTCATATATTGACTATCTAACATATATGACCTTAGAATCCTTATATTTTCTTTATGATTTCCAAATTTCTTGCTCTCTTTTGAGTCTTTCAGCTGGTCTTCCAAGCTATAAATTCCAGCATCAATAGTGGTTACCTTCTCAATTCATCTACCACATTTTTTTATTGAAAAACATTTGAGTTTTAGTACAAGAAAGCTTTCTGTGCTCTTACCAAATATCCTTAAGAGTTCTTTTATTCTTGAAGATGGGGATGATCAAAGGGTTCAAATTATGATCTGCTTCCCCCTCCAGTTCTTTTTATAAGAAGCTACCTATTCTAAATGTTCTACTTATTTTTCTTCTCTGCAGCTTCTGGGTCCTGTTTTATGCAATGTTTGTTTCTGTTTTCATTTTTCTTTTGCATACCCCTTGGGGTTTGGGTCCTGATGCAGGGACACCTGAAGTGGTATTGTTGCTCTCGATGGAAAACATTGCAACTTGTCATTCCCCTATTGAGTCACCAGGAGGTAGCCTTTCTCTCCCAAACTGCAAAGGCTATCACTCTACTGGTTTCACTAGTACAGTGTTTCACACAGCTCGTTAAGGGATCTACTCACTGCCATCAGGTTGATTTTGATTCACAACGAACAAATAGAGCAGAGTAGAACTGCCCCATCATGGTGGTGGTGAAGAGTATTGAATGTATCATGGAGTGCTACAAGAATAAACAAATCTTCTCAAGACTTCCAGTAAGATGGAGGAATAGGCAGACAAGCAACACAGACTCTCTTCAAGAAAAGAAAAACCAGTTGACAGAGATATAGAAGATAATCCTGGAACCCTGAGCTTTGAAAGGGACTATACAGAAGTGGAATAGGCACCAACTAGTGGAAAAACCTGAACAAAAACATTGAATACAGAGACAATCAGAGCTGCTAGCCACTCTGACGGGACCAATAGCCTGAATATTTCCAAGTGGTGCTGGGACCTGCGAATTGACCTAAAATCAGCCCTGGTCATCAAGGGCTGCAGGGATGAATGCGCTGGTGGCTTATGACTAGGAAGGGAAACAGCAAGGAGGGAGACAACCTGAGCTGTTGATTTTCTGCTGCCCGGAGGGCCCAGCCATTTTGATTGTTTACACGTGGCAGCCATTATGGATATTTAAAGTGACCAAGGGTGCAGCCATTTTGAATATTTACAAGTGGCTGACATTTTGGATATTTAAAGTGTCTGAAGGCACAGGCATTTTGAATCTTTACAAGTGACAACCATTTTGGATTTTAAAGTGATAACATTCTCATTCAGATTCCAGGGACCTCCAAATAGGATCTGTTTGCCAAGGTTGGCAGGCACATACTAGAGGCTGACAACAGGGAAGGAGACAGGTGGTGAATGTATATGTGCTGTCAACTAGTGAATAGAGGAGCAAAGCACAGTACGTGCTTGAGTAGATAACATACAAACAATGAAAATAAAACAAAAATTGTGGGCAAGTCACTCTAACATACAGTCACCTATTAAATATAAACACAAAAATGGCACAATGCCTCAGAGACAACAGAGCATCACAGCCCATGCAAAGAACCAAGATAAAGCAGGAGAAACAAGGGAACAGGATACAAGCCAAAAACACATCCCGGAGGAAGACACAGCATTGGAACTTCCTGATAAGGAATTCAAAAGAATTATATTTAAATATCTTCAATGAATTGAGAGACAGATCAAGGAAAACACAAAGAAAACCCTAGAACAATTTCAAAAGACTATACAAGAACAAAATGACAAAACAAATGAAAAATTAGAAATGATACAAAATCTACATACAAAAATCCAGAAGATTAATATTAAATATTCATGAAATAGATAGGGCATTGAATGGGCAAAGGAGCAGAATTGAATCAATGGAAGACAGAATTAGGGAGACTGAAGGCAAATACCTGAACACTTCTTTGGAAAGGGATCAATCAGAAAAAAAATCAAAACAAAATGAAGAAGCCTAAGGTTTGTGTGGGATACCATCAAAAGGAATAACTTGCATGTCACTGGAATTCCAGAACAGGAAGAGAAAAATAAAACCACTTGTCCAAGATTTGTTGGAAGAGAATTTTCCTGGTATGATGAAAGATGAGAATATATCCATTCAGGTAGTCCAAAGAACCCCAAACAGGATAGACTCCAAAAGAAAATCACACAGACATATCATCATCAAACTCACTAAAACCAAAAACAAAGAAAGAATTATGAGAGCAGCACAGGAAAAACAGAAAGTTACCTACAAGGGGCAACCAATAAGACTAAGCTTGGATTTCTCGACAGAAACCACGCAGGTGAGAAGACAATAGGATGGAATATATAAAACCCTGAAAGAGAAAAATTTCCAACCAAGAATTATGTACCCTGCAAAATTGTCCCTCAAATATGGTGGTGAAATTAGGACATTTACAGATAAGCAGAAATTAAGGGAATTTGTTAAAACCAGACCAACCTTATGTTGTTGTTGTAGTTATGTGCCATCGAGTCGGCCCTGACTCATAGCGACCCCTCCTTGGGTTTCCGAGGCAGTATCACTATGGAAGTAGGATTGCCCAACCTTCCTTCCGAGGAGTGGCTGGTGGGTTTGAACCGCCAGCCGTCTGGTTAGCAGGCAAGTGTCTTAGCCACTATGCTACCAGAGCTCCTCATAAGAGATGCTAAAGGGAGCCCTTTGGACAAAGAAGGAACAATAGCCAACAACAACTGACCATTAACACACATGATGATATAACCCAGAAACCAACCCAGCTATGGAAGTACCCAAAGTAAAGAAGCCTACAAGATTGTAAACAGGGAACTAGAGACATCAATTGACAAATGAGGATAACTACAAACCAAAAAGAGAGAAAAACTGTGTCCTTACAGAACTTCTAGATGGTAGGGAAATCAAGACAACTACAAGATAGAACGGACTTTTCTAAACTTGGGAAGAAACCTAAAAATCACAGGGTAACCTCAAAGAAAAGTGATAAACCTTCACATAAAAAAGAGGATCAGCAGAAATATTCAGCAAACACTAAAACGATAGCAATGAAGGAAGTGATAACATGATTCATAAACAAAATGAGCTCAGCACGGAAAATTATATGGAACAAAGAAATCAACACCACAAAAAGCACATAACAAAAATGACAGCAACAAATTCATATTTACCAATAATTACATATCTGGCAAGGAACTTATCTCTAAGATTATAGAAAATTCCAATGCCTCAACACCAAAAGAATTAACAATCCAATTGAAAAATGGGCAGAAGACATGAATAGACACTTCACCAAGGAGGATATTCAAGTGGCCAGCAGATACGTGAAGAGATGCTCACAATCATAGGCCATCAGAGAGACGTAAATCAAAACAACAATGAGATACCATCTCACCCCAGCATGGATGGCAAGGTTCAATGGGACAGAAAATAACAAATGCTGACAGGGATGTGGAGAGATTGGGACTCTCATACACTGCTGGTGGGAGTGTGAAGTGATACAACCATTGTGGAAATCAATATGGTGATTCCTTAGGAAGTTGGAATGGGAGATACCATCTGACCCAACAATCCCATTACTAGGTATATATCCTAGATACGTGAAAGCCAGGATAGGAACAGATATATACACACTCATGTTCATTGCAGCACTATTTACAATAGCAAAAAGATAGAAACAACCTACATACTCATCAGCAGAAGAGTAGATTACCAAACTATGGTGCATACACACAATGAAATGCTATGCAGCACTAAAGAATAATGTAGGGTTTGCAAAACACCTCATAACATGGATGAACTTGGAGGACATTATGCTGAGTAAAATAAGTCAATCGCAGAAGGACAAATATTGCATTAGTTTATTGTTATGGAGGGTCAAGGAAAGGTTTATGTATGGAGGAAAACTTTCTTTGTTGGTTGCCAGGGGGGAAGGGGAGGGGAGGGAACACTGAAAAAAAAAAATGCATTGATCCATGTCACTTTAATTTTGTGTATTTTACTGTACATAAATTATATTTCAATAAAATGCATTTAAAAAAAAGAGTGAACAAATCTGTCTTGGAGGAAGTACAGCTGGAATGTTCCTTAGAAGCAAGAATGGTCAGGCTTTCTCTCTCATACTTTGGTCATGCATGTTGTCAGAGGGACCAATCCCTGCAAAGGGGTATCATGCTTGGTAAAGTAGAGGGTCAGTGAAAAAGGGGAAGGCCCTCGGTGATATGGGTTGACACACCACGATGAGGGGCACAAGCATAGCAACAATTGTGAGGATGGTGCAAGACTGGGCAGTGTTTCATCTGTTGTATATAGCATCACGATGAGTTGGAACCAACTAAATGGCACCTAACAACAACAGAACTGCTCCCATAGTTTCCAAAACTGTAATGTTTATGGAAGCAGATTGCTGGATTTGAATCCCTGACTTTTTGGTTAGCAGTTGTCCCACTGCACCACTAGGGATCCTTAAGGGAACTAGAAGATAGTCATACTTCCCAAACTGTCACACAGGTGGGAGAACCCTTTATTTTGAAGATTCAAAAAGTCCTTGGACCCAGCTCTCTTCCTTAATCTCATCCAGGAGGCTCCAGGTGGTACAAAGGGTTAAAGCTCTCTACTCCTAACCAAAAGCTTGGAGGTTGGAGTCCACTCAAAGTTGCCTCAGAAATAAGGCATGGTGAATTCTTCCCCAAAAATCAGCCACTGGAAACTCTATGGAGCACAATTCTACTCCGACACATATGGGGTTGCCATCCATCAGAGTCCACTCAATAGTAACTGATTAATCACCACCCAAGGACTCTGGCAATAGTCTCCAGGTTCTCTTTAGTTCCTAAGAGGGGAAAAAACCTCATGACATCATTGTACACTAGACCTAGACAGAGCTGAGGCCTCACTTCCTAATGGGCTTAGAAGTAGTTCATAGTTAAACTGGAGTTTGGAGAGAGGGCATCAGAGTTGATTTTAAGCTGTCAGTTTGTCACCAGTATTGAGCCTCAGAGAGGTTCTCATATTCAAACCCATAAAAAGGCATCAAATTGTGTCTATGTGGATGTATGTATTTTTTTCTCCCACTTTGCCTGGTGAATTTCTTTAGAAGCTTTTCTCAAATCCACAAAGAGATGTTATGAATCATTGCCTTACAAAGCTGTACGTGAACTTGGCATAAATTCCCAATATGCCAATGCATCCCCTGTAGATCCCTCTTTTAGGGTCACCATGAATCAAAATTGACTTATTAGCAGTGATTTTAGCTTTTTTGGTTTAGATTCCTCTAAGTTCAACAGGTAAAGAGAATCTCCCAGCCTCTGAAACATCGAAGATCATATCAGAAGGAAGATTGGGAGATCTACTTTCATAGTGATACTGCCTCAGAAACCCAAGGAGAGGTCCGACTCAACGGCAGTGATTTGGATCCAACTCAACAGCAGTGATATTGGTTTTGGAGTTTTTTATTGGTGGCACAGTGGTTAAAGTACTAGGCTGCTAACTGCGGGTCAGCAGTTCAAACCCACCAGCCACTCCATGGGAGAAAGATGTAGCATTCTGCTTCAAGATTTACAATTTTAGAAATCCTATGGGACAGTTCTCTGTTCTGTAGGGTCTACTTCCATAAAGATTTATGAGTCAGAATCAACTTGACAAGAATCCACTTGACAGCAGTGGGTATTTATTTCTACCTAAAATTCTGCCATTGTAAAATCATTTTCTGAATGTGGAAAGTCATTTATTGCAGAGATGGTTTAAAGAGAAATAAAATAAAATGAAACATATCACAATAAGTAATAACCCCTATAAAGTTACAAAAGTAACAAAAGTAACAAAAAAAGTTTAAAACTCGTCAATAAGTTCAGGAATAAGAAATTAAAACAAGAACTTCTGAAGAGACATTTGAGGCAGTAAAATTAAGACAGCTTTGTTAACCCTCAAAAAAAAAAAAAAAAAGAAGAAGAAAGAATAGCTTAAAATTTCTTACATTGTTACAGTTAGTTGATGGTGACCCTGTGGCCCTTGGCATTCAACTTCTAAGATTTAAATATAAACCACTACCATCAAGTCAATTCCGACTCATAGCGACCTCCATAGGGTTTCCAAGGTTGTACATCTTTACGGAAGTAGATTGCCTCATCTTCCTCCCACAGAGCAGCTGGTGGGTTTGAACCACTACGACTTGCTTAGCAGTCAAATGTCTCACCTACTGTACCAGCAGATATATATGAATTTTTTTATTGCTTGACTTTTCAAGATACTACTAGCGTTCATCAAAGTAGGTCAGCATAATGTCTACTACAGACAGCTTTAGAGTTTCCTTTGAAATACACAGCCTAGGAATTCTAATGGAAAAAAAGATTTTTTTTTTTTTTTTGAGACAAACATAGATAGGAAATGAACTTAGAAAAGTTTTCTTTGTCTCTAGCAGACAGAAAGAGACAAAAAGACGTTAACTACCCTTTAATTTTTTTTTACTACTTCTACACATTTTTTCTATGCAAGTAACTTTTATATATACTCATTACTCAACTAGGTCACTGGCAAGTGGGAGCAAAAGTTGAAGAAGGATGAGAATGGACTATCAACATAAGGCTTGCCATGCTAACGAACTCAGGGTGAACCCTGCTATTGCAATCTACAGTAGATATCTACATTGAAATTAAAAATTTCTTAAAATAAATAATATTCACCCTCATGAGGACTGAAATATGAAAGTGTCATCAACAATTCATATAGTCTCTAAAATGTGCATCTAAATATTAAGTGAGAATCAAAGAATAAGAAGAAAAATTAGCCCAACTTGGTAAAAGAAATATATGCTCTTATTCAATGTATTGGTCATTAAAGGGATAGGTACAAATTTGATAATTCCTTGTTTTTTGGTTCTCCATTCTTTTGTGCCTTCTGTTACCCTTCTAACAAATATGTGTTCAATTATTAATGCTTATAGCTGTTATTGTTGTTAAATAATGCAGAGCCCAAATCAAAATAATGAAAAGCCCAGGCACCTAGAATCCAAGCATCCTTCAATCTAACCAAAGAGTATCTATTGGTAAGCATGGTGAAAATAGTGTTAATAAATATGTAGCAGTTATATCTCAGGGTGTATATACACTAAAGCCAGTTGCATCCATTTTCTCAACCAAGTGTTCAAAACAGCCACTACAAACCCATCAGAAATAACATTCACCATGAGGCCTATCTGCCATCCTGACTTAAAGAAATTCCACTCTCTTAGTTTCCTAGTACTGCTATACCAGAAATACCCCAAGTGAGTATTTTATAGAACAGAAATCTATGTTCTTACAATTTAGGACTCTAGAAGTCCAAACAGGGCACCAACTATAAAACCAAACTCACTGCCGTCCAGTCAGTTATGATGCATAGCAACCCCTCCTTGGGTTTCCAAGGCGGTGTCTCTATGGAAGATTGCCCAACCTTTCTTCCTAGGAGTGGCTACTGGGATTGAACCATCAGCCTCTGGTTAGCATTCAGATGCCTTAAGCTGGTGGGTTTGAACGGCCAGCCTTCTGGTTAGCAGTCAGATGCCTTAAGCACTACACCACCAGAGCTCCCACTATAGGGAAAGGCTATTTCTCTTTTAGAACTGAGGAAAGATCCTTGCTTCAGCTTCTCTAGCCCTGGGGTTCAGGGATTCCTTGGTAATCTTCATGTAGAATCTATCATCCTCCATTGGTGCTTACTTCAGTGTCTAATCTGCTCTTTTCATAACTCAGAAGTGATTAGGTTTAAGACATACCCTCCACTGATATGATCTTGTTAACATAACAAAGAAACCTTATTCCCAAATGCAACTAGAGCCACAGGTATGTTGATGTGTGCCGTGGAGTCAATTCTGACTCAAAGGACCCTCTATAAGAGCAGTTAGGATTCCAATACATTTCTTGGGGGACACAATTCAATCCATAACAGTGAATTTACTGGCACATGCTGGGGGTTTTCCCTCCAACTTCCAGATCACCTTCAAATGAATTTCTAGACCAACTGAACACTATTTAACTATGCTGCATTTCTTGGTTTCAGATGGGTATACCACTGATGACATTGAGTTTTACTGGAATGGAGGAGAGGGAGCAGTAACAGGAGTTAATAAAATTGAGCTTCCCCAGTTTTCAATTGTCGACTACAAGATGGTGTCCAAGAAGGTGGAGTTCACAACAGGTAAAAATGTTTTCCCACAAAATGAGTTAGAGGTACTGATAAAAGAAGATGGTTTCAACCAAATGATGATATAATTCTTTTTCTTTTTTCAACTCAGGGGCATATCCACGACTGTCACTAAGTTTTCGTCTAAAGAGGAACATTGGCTACTTCATTTTGCAAACCTACATGCCTTCCACACTGATTACAATTCTGTCCTGGGTGTCCTTTTGGATCAACTATGATGCGTCTGCGGCCAGAGTCGCACTAGGTAATACATTTGCAGCATTGCAGAGAGTTGATCAATTTGCCTTCAACCAACCAATATTAGAAATCATAGGCATAGAAATCATTGCCTATGAATTAAATTACCAAAAGACTGATTGGTTATAAAACGTCTTAAGTGTAAATACTGTATAGAGTGAATGTTTTGCATTATATCTTTTTAGCATTTTACAAATGTATATATATATTATAGTACATTTTGTTGTTGTTTTCGTGTGCCATCGCGTCAACTCTGACTCGAAGTGACCCTAAGTACAACAGAATGAAACACTGCCTGCTCCTGCGCCACCCTCACAAGTGTTGCTATGTTGAACCATTGTCGCAGGCCCTGTGTCAGTCCATCTCATTGAGGGACTTCATCTTTTTTGTTGACTCTCTACTTAACCAAGCATGATGACCTTCTTCAGGAACTGATTCCTCCTGATAACATGACCAAATTACATGTGACAATGTCTCACCATCCTTGCTTCTAAGGAGCATTTTGGCTGCACGTCTTGATCCAAGACAAATTTGGTCATTCTGGCAGTGCATTTAGTATTATTCACCAACATCATAATTTAATTGCATCAATTCTTCTTTGATTTCCTGACTTATTGTCCAGCTCTCATATGCATATGAGGTGATTGAAAATACCATGGCTTGGATCAAGCACACCTTAGTCTTAAAAGTGACATTTTTGCCTTTTAAAACTGTTGTTGTTGTTATGTACCATCGAGTCGGAACCGACTCATAGTGACCCCACCTTGGGTTTCCGAGGCGGTATCACTATGGAAGTAGATTGCCCAACCTTCCTTCCAAGAAGTGGCTGGTGAATTTGAACCGCCAGCCTTCTGGTTAGCAGTCAAGTGCCTTAGGCATTATACTACATTTAGCACTATATAAATGCTTCTTGGAGTACATTTTAAAATTCTTTTTATATCAAATTTACCAACTTTGTAAAGACTACCACTTTAGTTGCTGATCTGTGTAGTCAGTTCCAATCTGTTGAGTCGATTCCAACTCATATTGACCCTGTAGACAGAGTAAAACGGCCCATAGGATTTCCTAGGTTGTAAGTCTTTACAAAAGCAGACAATCACATCTTTCTCTCACGAAACAGCTGGTGGGTCCAAACCACAACCTTTCTGTTAGCAGCTGAGTGCTTAACCACTGCACAATCAGAGCTCTTTGCTGATTTATATAGTGCATTTAAACTGCATCATTCTCAAATGGATTTGGATAAAGCGTAGCTTCCTGATTATTTACAACTATGTCAATTGTTGGAAAATATTATCTATTGAATATTAACTAAAGTTAAATTTTATCTGGGTCTCCTTTAAATGGAGCTCTTTGTATTTGAATCAAACACAAACAATTCTTTGGCTATATTAATGAGCTGTGATTAGGACAGAATAAAAATGGTTTCCTTCCTAGGGGAAGAAAATTCAGAATTAATCTTGCCATGGTTGAGTAATTGCTGCAAACTGAAAGGCTATAATTGGAGACCTTAAAGGGTACCTTGGAAAGTTAGAGATGCAGAGTCTGTTTGATGAATCTATCTTATCCTGGGCATGTGTACATCTGCTTCATTATTTGATCCTAGAGCCATTTCAGTTGTCACTCTCTTGAGCGTATTCACATACACACACAAACACACATACACAGACACACAAGAGAGCAACATTTCTGGCTAAACTAACGTATTGCATCTCTCTAGGACTAACACACTGGATTAGATGATCAGCATAATCTTTCACATCTAGGCTATGTCCACCTCTGCATCTCTACAGCTTATTGCTATTGGCTGAGAACATAGGCTCACAAAGTTAGGTGTTAGCAGCCCATTATCAACCTTTGAACATTTCAGGACCAAGGAAAGTAAACAAACAGCTTATTATATCATACGTATATGTGATATGTATGCTATAAAGTCTACTCTGACTCATGTTGTTGTTGTTGTTATGTGCCATCGAGTCAGACCTGACTCACAGCGACCCCTCCTTGGGTTTCCAAGGCAGTATCACTGCGGAAGTAGATTGCCCCATCTTCCTTCCGAGGAGTGGCTGGTGGGTTTGAACCGCCAGCCTTCTGGTTAGCAATCAAGTGCTTTAGCCACTATGCTACCAGAGCTCCCTCATAGCAACGTCATATACGACAGGAAAAATGTTGCCTGGTCCTGTGCCACCTTCATGACCTTTGGGATGTTTGAGTCTATTGCTCTGGCAATCCATCTCATTGAGGGTTTCCCCTTGTTTTTGGGTTCTCTCTGCTTTATAAATCATGACGTCCTTTTCTAGCTATCGATTTTTCCCAATGACATGCACAAAGTCAGTGAGCTGAAATCTCATCCTCACTTCTAAGGAGCAGTCTATTTCATCTAAGACTGATTTGTTCATTCTTCCAAAAATCCAGTAATATATCAGACAGTGTTTCACTGTTATTCATAAGGTTTTCTGGAAGTCTATGGTATATTCAATACTCAAAATTCTTCTGTAACATCATAATTCTAAAGCATATTATTTGAATGTGAATCTCAATATGTGTGTATGTTATGATTTAGGAAGAGAAAAAAAGAAAGAAGAAAAGAACACAGGATGATGTCCACTGCAGAGAATGAAAACAAAACAAAACAAAACGCATTGCCATCGAGTCAGTTCTGACTCATAGCGGCCCCTCCTTGGATTTCCAAGGCAGTATCTCTACAGAAGTAGATTGTCCAACCTTCCTTCCAAGGAGTGGCTGGTGGGTTTGAACAGCCAGCCTTCTGGTTGGCAGTCAAGTGCCTTAGGCACTACACCACCAGAGCACCTCAGCAGCGAATAACAAGTAGCAATTTCATGAATTATTGTTCTTTTGGTTCTCTTTATACTTCTATCCTCAAAGCTATGATTCTTTTAATTAGAGATGCCAACATATATACAACCTGTTCCCTGAAAGGTATAACCTGAGATATTTTAAAACTTACTTAAGTCAGAAAAGGCTTTCATTTACTAACCCCTCTTATAAAACAAAAATTTGAAAGGAGTAGAAGCAGACACACAATTGATGAATTTGTAAATAAATTGTTCATTTCTGTTAAGCACTTTAACTAGAATTATGAGAAGTGAAATTTAAAATTCTATTCAAAGAAGTAAGACAGACCACTTTTGATAGCATTTCATATCAGTCCAGCACATTCAAATTTATCACTCGTCTGAACCATTTTAACTTTTGTATGGCAATAGGGTTGCTGTCAGTGCAAGCAGACTCAGTGGCAATGGGTAGTAGGAGTCTTGACTTCCTACTTTATTTGTTCTAAAACTCAAGTAGCCAAATCAGGAAGTCTATACATCTAGTATCATTTGATTGGCAAATGAGTGCAAAACTATTTTCCCTTTCTTTCATATAGCTATCGTCTATCCACCCTACTAGTTTTCCTTTGTCTTTGATACCAGTTTCATACTTCCTGCCTTGATTTTTTAAAAAACTTTTTATTGTGATTTGGGTGAAAGTTTAAAGAAAATTGGTTTCCCATTCAACAATTCACACACATTTTGTTTCGTGACATTGATTGCAATCCCCACAATTCAATGGCACTCTTCCCACTTCCTCCCTGTGTTTACCATTTACATTCATCCTTCTTTCCCATCCCTTCCTGCCTTCTGGGCTTTATCCCTGGGTAACTGTTGTCCTCCTGATCTCATATGTAGGTTATTCTAAGGGGTGCATCCCCCACGGTGTACCTTATAGGTACCTCCATGGTTCACCTTATAGGCCTGTCTGTTGTTTGGCTGAAAGTTGAGCATGAGGATAAGTTCAATTCCAGGCTTGACTGGTGATTAAGTGCCATAGTCTCAGGGGCTCTACTGGTCTATATTAGACAAGTCTTTTTTATGATATTGAGTTTTGTTCCACACTGGTATCCCACTCTGTCCAGGGCCTCCTATAGTGATCCCTTTCAGAGCAGTCAGCAGTGATAGCCGGGCACTATCTTCTGGTCTTCGGATCATGGAGGCTGGGGTTCACATGACCTGTTAGTCCTTTGGGTTATTTGTTTCTGTGCGTCTTTGATTTTCTTCACTCTTCTTTTGTTTGGATGGGAGAAACCAATAGTTGCACCTTAGATGGTGGCTCAGAAGCTTTTAAGACCCCAGTCACTACTCACAAAGTCAGATGTAGAACATGTCCTTTGTAAGCAATGTTATGTCAATTGACCTTGGAATCCCCCAAGACTACGGTCCTTAGCCCCACTGCCTTGATTTTTAAGTACCTACATCAAGTTTTGGGAGCTCTGGTAGTGTAGTGCCTAAGACTTGACTGCTAACCAGAAGGCTGGCAGTTCAAACCCACCAGCCACTCCTCAGAAGGAAGATGGGGCAATCTACTTCCATAGTGATACTGCCTTGAAAACCCAAGTAGGGGTCACTATGAGTCGGGTCCGACTCGACGGTACATAACAACAACAACATCAAGTTTCAGATTTTACCTTTTCATATCTTGTTTAAAACCTTCTTGCTTTTTGACCTCAGCTGGGAGACCTCAAGAAAAATAACTAACTGGGTAATTTAATTTACTCAGTTATGAAATTAGAATAATATACCTACCCTATATTACTCAGTGGGCTGTTATGACAGCCATATATGACAATTTATAAAATGGTTAAAACTGTAAAATATTATACAAATATGTAATATTAGATAGTACAAACTATCTATATGAGGTTCCAATTTTTGCTTTCACTTCTTGCTTTTCCAATTACCATTTCATTACTGTCATCAACATAAACTGTTTATTATTCAATTACACAAACATACTGTGGGCATTATCATGTGTTTTTTCCTAAATCATAGCATATTCAAATTCACATTCAAATAATGAAAATTTGAATTGTGGTGTTTATGAAGGATGTTGAATACACTATGGACTTCCAGAAGAACAAAACAAATAAAACAGAATCTACCTTTTAAGAAAAGAAAAGAAAGATCTGAAGTATGGATTACACTTCAACATAAAGAAAACAAAAATCCTCACAAAAGGACCAATAAGTGGCATCAGAATAAATGGAGAAAAGATTGAAGTTGTCAAAGATTTTCATATTACTTGGATCCACAATCAGCACCCATGGAAGCAGCCGTCAGGAAATCAGATGAGGAATTGCACTGCACAAATCTACTGCAAAAGACCTCTTTTAAGTGCTGAAGAGTAAAGATGTCTCTTTGAACACTAAAGTGTGCCTAACCCAAGCCATGGTATTTTCAGTTGCCGCATATGGATGTGAAAGCTGCACAATAAATAAAGATGGAAGAGAGTTGATGCTTTTGAGTTGAGGTGTTGGTGAAGAATGCTGAAAGTACCATGGACTGTCAGAAGAACTAATGTATCTGTCCTGGAGAGGGAAGGTAGGACAGACAAGAAGTCATGGATGAGAAGGGCACAGTGTGGGGGTGGTCATGGGGAAGAGAGGGGAGGAGAGTTTCTTATGGTTGAGAATGGTAATCAGGGCCATGAAACCAGATATGCAAGAACTGTTGAATGTAAAACAAGTTTGTTATGTAAATTTGCACCCAAAGCACAATAATAACAATTTTAAACCAAAAACAAACAAACAAACAAAAATGTCCTGGAAGAAGTAAAAGTAAGTACAACCAAATGCTCATTGGAAGCGAGAATGACCAGACTTCATCTCACTTACTTTGGTCATATTGTGAGAATGGACCATTTCCTGGAGAAGGATATCATGCTTGGTAAACTGGACGGTCAAGGAAAAAGGGGAAGTCCCTCAACAAGATGGATTGACGCAGTGACAGCAACAATGAGCTCAGGTATAGCAAGGACTGTGAGGCTGGCACAGGACTGGGCAGTGTTTCGTTCTGTTGCACGTAGGGTCACTATGAGTCAGATCCAACTCAACAGCACCTAACAACAACAACCTTTGAGAGTTTAAAAGTCTTCACCATCTTTAACAAATGAAGTGGATTATTTGTTTTAGAGTCAGAGATCTGATTCATTCTAGGCTCTGACATCAAGAAACTCGAGGTGGTCTTTAAAAAACTAATGTAACAGGATTATGTTATATCAAAAAGTGCATAAATAAATTACTTGATGCAAATCATGAGCTTTCTTACATGTTTTCTTACCATGAATAAAGCATTATTACTTTAAAATGCAATACTGACTTTGTGACCTGGGGTGTACTGATAGAATCACGGGAATAAAGTAAATCTCCTCAAACTGGTCACCAGCTTTCCGTTTAGTAGTGGTTGCTACAGGTATCAGTATCAGAAAGAAAAATTCAGGAGGGAGATGAACGGGATGTTGAGAAAAGGAAGAAAGATACGACGTATAACAGAATGAGAGACATTTGACAGTAAGCTTCCAAAGGGATTTTAATCTGCTTTTGCATCTGCTTTGTGTTTGTGTATATTACCAAAAAAATGGTTTTCAACTCTCAGTAACCACACATCTCATTTTACAATTCATTAATGAAGTATGTTAATTAATGAAGTATATTAATGAAGATGGAAGAAGAGTTGATGTTTTTGAGTTGTGGGGCTGGCGAAGAATGCTGAAAGCACCATGGTCTGTAAAAGAACTAATAAATCTGTCCTGGAGGAAGTGCGCCATATGCTCCTTGGAGACGAGAATGACCAGATTTCATCTCACCTACTTTGGTCATGTTGTCAGAAGGGACCCTTCCCTGGAGAAGGATGTCATGCTTGGTAAGGTGGAGGTCAATGAAAGAGGAGAAGGCTCTCAGTGAGATGGATTGACACAGTGGCTGTGGCAATAGCTCAAGTACAGCAAGGATTGTGGAGCTGGCACAGGACCAGGCTGTGTTTCATTCTACTGTGCTTAGAGTCACTATGAGTTGGAGATGAATCGACAGCACCTAACAACAATAACAAATGAAGTATGTAAGCAGTCTGCACGTTTCTCTTTCAAAATGCCTGCCCTGTTTTGCCACATGGTTTATCATGTTACTGCTATCATTCTCAGGCCCCAATGAGAGAATGGAATCTGTCCTCTCCTGCTTAAACAGCTAAGCCTTGTCTTTCTTGTTCACAGGAATCACCACAGTGCTGACAATGACAACGATCAGCACTCACCTCAGGGAGACTTTGCCAAAGATTCCGTATGTCAAAGCGATTGATATTTATCTAATGGGTTGCTTCGTGTTTGTGTTCCTGGCTCTGCTGGAATATGCCTTTGTAAATTACATCTTCTTTGGGAAAGGCCCTCAGAAAAAGGGAGCTAGCAAACAAGACCAGAGTGCCAATGAGAAGAACAAACTGGAGATGAATAAAGTTCAGGTAATGCATTGTTTAATTCCTAACAATAGTCTTCCTAAATTTATCTTAGGCTCTCCTAGGGCAAGTTTGAAGGTAAATTTTTTTAAAAATGTTTGAGTTTCCAAAGCTCTTAATCCAACCATGAATTTTATTAAAGGTAAACTAACTGTTCTGCTCTAAGAGCACTGTGCGACTGATATAGTACAACCCTTCATTTCACAGTTTGAGGACTAAGGATTGAATAAGTTAGTTATTCTTTATTCTAAACCATTTGCAAAACTATATGCAAAAGAATAATGTCACATGTTCTTGGTAAATTAAGGAAAGAATAAAAGTGATTACTCTCTGAGCTTCCTAAACAAAGATGAGGCAATACAGCAGCACAATGGTTCAGACCACAAACTGGAATCAAGCTGCCTGGGTTTGATCCTAGCCCTGGACTTACTGTCTTTATAACTCCAGGCAAATCAAACTATGTAACTCTGTGCCTAACCTCTGATCTCAGTGTCCTTATCAGTAAAAATGGAAATTCTTATACTATACCTATTTCACAGAGTTGTGAAGACTGAGTAAAAATGTCTAGTACGTGCAAGAGTATTAAGAACATAGTAAGTACTCATTAATTGTTAGCTATCATCATTGTATACAAAACATTGCTTCTATTTCTTTTGCTTTTCTCTGGTAGATCCAATGACCTATGGTCTCATTTGGTGAGATTATAATTAATAGTCTGCTTATTCTTAAAAGCAAAATCTCTGTAGCCCCTACTTCTGTACCATTTTTCTCTGGAATCATTTGAAAATTGTGTGCCTTGAAATATCATGTCCAGAACAATTGATTTCAAGATGGCACACGAGGTGGTAACTCAAATCATCGTTCATTTTGGCATTGTTCTGAGAATTGAGGATACAGCTCTGAATAAAACAGACAAGCTCCTTGCTCTCATGAACTTTATTCTAACATGGGGAAACAGTCAATAAACACACAAACATTAAGAGGATAATTTCAGGTACTGGTACATGCTCTGAAGAAAGTAAAGCAAGGTAATGGGCAAGAGAATGACTTGAGGCACACTTAAGAGAGAAGGATGATCAGGAGCTCAGTAAGGCCTCTCTGAATTATTAACATCTGATGTGAGTCCTAAGTAATGAGAAGCAGATATTCATGCCATTTCCATACAAGGCTCAGGAAATAGCAAGTAAAAAGGTCCTTGGTGTGTAAAGGACTGACAGAGTAGTATAACAAGATCATAGCAACTGCAGGAGAAAGTAGTAAATTGGGATGAGATAGGGTTGGAGAGCTAGGGACAAATCAAGGTAGATCTTCATGTTCTTTAGTAAAATATCAAATTTGGTCAGACACTTCAAATAATTAGAAAGTTGTAAGCAAAGAAAATATAGATATTCAGTCACATAGGGAAGGCTCAAACCAAAGCACTTAATTGATCATTTATCCTTATGTGAAATGCCATGATTGCTGCAAGGAGCCCTGGTGACACAGTGGTTAAGTGTTCACCTGCTAACCAGAAGTTTGGCAGTTTGAACTCAACAGCTGCTCTGCAGGATGAAGATGTTCTGCTTTCTTGAAGATTTGCAGCCTTGGAAACCCTATGGGGCAGTTCTATCCTGTCCTTTGGAGTCATTATTCATTGGAATTGACTCAAGAGCACACAACAACATGGTTGATACTGTGGGAGAAGGAGTAGGCATGACATCTGCACTTGAGAATCTTCTTATCTTACTAGAAAAGGAAATTATACTCAGGAAAAGTGACTGAATTATAAAATAAATCCAAACCCTACCCTCTGACACCAAGTCGATTCCAACTCATAGTAACCCTATAGGACAGAGTAGAACTGCCTCAAAGGGTTTCTAAGGCTGTAAATCTTTATGGAAGCATAGTCCCTTACCTTTCTCCTGCAGAATGGCTAGTGGGTTCAAACCATTGACCTTTTGGTTAACAGCAAAATACTTTAACCACACACCACCAGAGCTCCTTAAAACATAAAATAAGGCTAAATATTTAGGTTGAGGAGCATACCTGAAAGGAAGAAGTTTTCCATTGTCTGACTGTGATCATACCAGTTTTAAAACTGTTTTAGTAATACCTTTAAATCCACCTCTTTTCTATTTTCATCCCTGTCTCAGCTGCCTTCTACACCTACTTATTGTACCACTTGTGTGAACTGATAAGTCATGGAAGAAAAGCCCTACATAAAGAATGTGGTATAGATTCACTGGTAGGAAAGTTCAGAAGACATAAACTGGATGGACACTCAAAGAGAGGTAGAATTTAGGAAAATAAGAAAGAGAAAGTGGGGCTTTTCCATCTACTAGGATAGTGTTGTTCTCAAGGGATAATAATTAAATGAAAAGGTGAAGCAAACTGGAATCATTTTATTCAGATAAAATGAAAAGATTATAAAACAATTTCAACCAAACTCCTTGGGCCTTTGCCTTGATTCCACACTAGAATCTCAGAGAACTTTTCTAAGCAGATGATCAGGTGAGTGCTAAGAGATAATAAAGGCAAGAGGAAAGCCTCCTATGTATAGATGTATAATCTATATTGCTCTAAAGAGGACTTAGTGACTGGTTACTAAATAATAAATTGTTTCCATTTAACTAACCTTTATTAACTGGCCTTCACTTATAAACAGGCTGTTTGAGTGTCCTGGGATTAAACATGTTAACATTTAATGAGATCTCAAATCAGTAAAGTTTTTATTCCAGATGAACTTTTTTTTTAATTTGATTTCAAGGGAAAAAGAGAGAGAGAGAAAATCTCTCAAGTGTCATAAGACTAAACAGTTAAAGAAGATACAGAAGCATTTTTAGCCATAAAGACCTAGACAAGGAACTCCCTAAGTACCTTTCACAGAAAAATAAATAGGCAAAATTATGCTAAAATAAGAACAAATCGTGTTAAGTCATGACGGAGTACCATGGATCAACCTAACCCACTCATAGATAGCAACTACAAACCCTAAGGAAATTTAAAAATATATATATATATATATATATTTGCATGCATTGGGGTGTAACACAAAACAGGCAAAAACTAGAAGGGAATCAACCCTCAAAAGGCTTTGAAAAAACACTGTGAAGTCAATATTTCTATGGCTTTCCCTTGAGGTAATTTCCAAGTGTAGGCACGTGGGGCAGTAAAACTTTAGCACAAAACAGGAGTGTTATGGGCCAGAGGATGCTGAGCATGGAGTCTGATACTTCAGAGTACCTAGAAATTGATTGGGAAATTTCAGAAAGAAGCAAACAGTATGGAAGGACCCAAAATCTGAATGAACTTCCCTTGAGTCTTTGGTTGATCTCTGAATTTGTACACATGTACAACTGAAATGCCAAAAAGGCCAGAGAGGGAACAACAGCTGAAAAACTGGAGGGGGAAAAAGAAAACGAGATTTCAGCTACTGTTCCACCATCAGTGTTGTTAGATACTGTCCAGGCGGTACCTACCAAAATTGATCTTGTGTACAACAGAAGGAAACCATGCCCAGTCCTGCACCATCCTCATGGTTGTTGCTATGTTTGATCCCATTATTGCAACCACTATGTCAATCCATTTTGATAAGGGTATTCCTTTTTCCACTGATCCTCTTCTTTTCCAAGCATGATGTCCTTCTCTAGGGACTGGGCCCTCCTGATAACATGTCCAAAGTAAGTGGACAAAATCTTACCATCCTCACATCTACAGATCAAATATGACTGGGAAAGAACTGCCTCATCAGAGTACAAACAACCTTAATGATATGGATAAAGTAAAGTTTCAAGACCTTCATTTGCTGACATGGCAGGATTCAAATTGAGAAACAGCTGCAAATATTCATTAATAATCAGAACATGGAATGTACGAAGTATGAATCTAGGAAAATTGGAAGTTATCAAAAATGAAATGGAATGCATAGATTGATATCCTAAGATTCAAAAAGTGCAACCACTGCTGTGGAGTTGGATCCAATTAATAGCAAACCCTACTTGGGTTTCTGAGGTGGTATCACTACAGAAGTAGATTGCCCAACCTTCCTTCCGAGGAGTGACTGGTGAATTTGAACCACCAGCCTTCTGGTTAGCAGTCAAATACCTTAGGCACTATGTCACCAGAGCTCCCATCCTAGGCATTAGTGAGCTGAAATGGACCAGTTTGGGCCATTTTGAATCAGACAACCATATGATCTATTATGCTAGGAATGACAGTTTGAAGAGGAATGGCATAACATTCATCATCACAAAGGATGTTTCAAGATCTATCCTGAAGTACAATGCTGTCAGTGATAGGATAATATCCACGCACCTACAAGGAAGACCCTTGGGGACTAAGGTGCGCCTGACACAAGCCATGATATTTCCAATCACCTTGTATGCATGTGAGAGCTGGACAATGAATAGGGAAGACCGAAGAAGAGTTGATGCTTTTGAGTTGTGGTGCTGGCGAAGAATGCTGAAAGTACCATGGACTGCTAAAAGAACTAACAGATCTGTCCTGGAGGAAGTGCAGCCAGAATGCTCCTTGGAAGCAAGAATGGCCAGACTTCGTCTCACCTATTTTGGTCATGTTGTAAGAAGGGACCATTCCCTGGAGAAGGATGTCATGCTTGGTAGGGTGGAGGGTCGACGAAAGAGGGGGAGGCCTTCAACGAGATGGATTGATACAGTGGCTGCGATGATGGGCTCGAGTATAGCAGGGATTGTGGGGCTGGTGCGGGATCGGGCAGTGTTTCGTTCTGCTGTGCATGAGGTCGCTATGAGTCAGAAACGACTCGACGGCACTTAACAACAACAACAGCAAGGAAGACCAGTTAATACTACTATTATTCAAATTTATGCAGCAACATACAAAGACAAAAATGAGGAAATTGAAGATTTGCATCACCTTCTGCAGTCTGAAATCAACATGCAATCAAGATGTGTTAATTATACTGGTGACTGGAATGCAAAAGTTGGAAACAAAGAAGAATCACTGGTAGTTGGAAAATTTGGCCTTGGTGACAGAACTAATTCTGGAGATTACATGATAGAATTTTGTAAGACCAATGACTTATTCATTGCAAATACCTTTTCTGAACAACATAAATGGCAGCTATAAATGTGGACTTCACCAAATGGAGTACACAGGAATGAGATTGACTACATCTGTGGCAAGAGGCAATGGAAAAGCTCAATATCTTTAGCCAAAACAAGGCCAGGAGCTAATTGCGGAACAGACCATCAACTCATATACAAGTTCAATTTGAAGTTAAAGACAATTAAAACAAGTCCACAAGCTTCAAAATATGACATGAAATATATTCCTTCTGAGTTTAGAAACTACCTAAAGAATAGATTTGATACATTGACCGAAAACCATAGGAATTGTGGGATGACATCAAAAACATCATCCATGAAGAAAGCAAGAGGTCAATAAAAAGACAAGAAGGGAAGAAAAAAACAAAGTGGGTGTCAGAAGAGACTCTGAAACTTGTCCTTGAATGAAGAGTGGCTAAAGCAAATGGAATAAATGACAAGATAAAAGAGCTAAATAGAAGTTTCAAAGAGCAGCTCGAGCAGACAAAACCAATTACTATAATGAAACGTGCAAAGACCTGGAGTTAGAAAAACAAAAGGGAAGAACTGGGGAAAAAATTAAGCCTCGAGTTGCAATATTGAAAGATTCTATGGGCAAAATATTCAATGATGCAGGAAGCATCAAAAGAAGATGGAAGGAATACACTGAGTCACTGTACCAAAAAGAACTGGTCGATCTTCATCC
>NW_006921833.1:2874016-2894231 GCF_000298275.1 Orycteropus afer afer
ACATGCAAGTAAAATCTTACTGGAGATAATTCAAAAATGGTTGCAACAGTATATTGACAGAGAACTTCCAGAAATGCAAGCTGGATTCAGAAGAGGATGGAGAACAAGAGATATCACTGCTGATGTCAGATGGATCTTGGCTGAAAGCAAAGAGTAACAGAAAGATGTTTACTTGTGTTTAATTGACTATGCAAAAGCATTTGATTATATGGGTCATAATTAATTATGGGTAACATTGAGAAGAATGGGAATTCCAGAACACTTAATTGTACTCATGAGGGACCTGTACATAGACCAGGAGGCTGTCATTTGAACAGAACAAGGGGACCACACATGGTTTAAAATCAAGAAGGAAGCTTCTCAGGGTTGTATTCTTTCACCATACTTATTCAATCTGTATGCTGAGCAGATAATCCAAGAAGCTGGACTATATGAAGCAGAACGTGGCATCTGGATTGGAGGAAGAACATAAACAACCTGAAATATGCTGATAACACAAATTTGTTTGCTGAAAGTGAGGATGACTTGAAGCACTTACTCCTGAACATTGAAGAATACAGTCTGCAGTATGGATTACATCTCAATATAAAGCAAACAAAAATCCTCAGAACTGGACCAATAAGCAGCATCACGATAAATGGAGAAAAGATTGAAGTAGTCAAAAATTTCACATTGCTTGGTTCTACAATTGACACCAATGGAAGCCTCAGTTAAGACATCAAACAATGTATGTTGTTGTTGTTGTTATGTGCCGTCGAGTTGGGCACAACTCATAGCGACCCCTCCTTGGGTTTCCGAGGTGGTATCACTACAGAAGTAGATTGCCCAACTTTCCTTCTGAGAAGTGGCTGGTGAGTTTGAACTGCCAGCCTTCTGGTTGGCAGTCAAGTGCCTGAGGCACTATGCTACCAGAGCTCTGGGCAAATCAGCTGCAAAGGACCTCTTTTCAAGTCCTTTGCATGCAGATCTTTGCATCTGAAGAGCAAAGATGTCTCTTTGAGGACTAAGGTGTGCCTGACACAAGCCATGGTATTTTCAATTGCCTCATATTCATGTGAGCACTTGATAATTAATAAGGAAGACCAAAGAAGAGTTGATGCTTTTGAGCTGGCAAAGAATGCTGAAAGTACCATGGACTGCTAAAAGATCTAACAAATCTGTCCTGGAGGGAGTGCAGCCAGAATGCTCCTTGGAAGCAAAAATGGCCAGACTTTGTCTCACCTACTTTGGTCATATTTTCAGAGGGGACCATTCCCTGGAGAAGGATGTCATGCTTGGTAAGGTGGAGGGTCGATGAAAGAAGGGAAGGTCCTCAATGAGATGGATTGTCACAGTGGCTTTGGGCTTTGGCTCCAGTATAGCAGGATCAGGCATTGTGTCGTTCTGCTGTGCACAAGGTCTCTATGAGTTGGGGATGACTCAGCAGCACCTAACAACAAAAACAAGGTCTTAGAGACAGTTAGTAGGAGGGGATAAGTGTGACTGAATATGAAAGGATAGCATGAGAGAAAATGTGCAATGATGGAATAGTTCTATATATTGATTACAATAATAGTTACACAAATTTACAAGTATAATAAAGTGACATAGAACTATACATACATTTTATACCAATGTCACTTTCCCAGTTTTGATGTTCCTCAATAAATATGTAAGATATAATCTTTGGGAGAAGCTTTATTAAGGGTACACAGGAATTTCCTACATTATCTTTGCAGCTTCTTGTGAATCTATAATTATTTAAAAACAAAAAGTTAAAAAAAAAAAAAAGTCCATAGAAAAAATAGTGATACAATGCATGAAGAGACAGAGAATTGCAGAAAATAATTAAAACTATAAAAGGAGAATAAAATGCAAATCATAGAATTGAAAAATTCATTAGATGAATTACTATTTATTAGATTACGTTTAGTAAAAGAAAACCAAACCAAAAAAACAAAATTGATTCAGACTCATAGTGACTCACTTTGGGTTTCTGAGGCAGAAAACCTTTATGGAAGTAGATTGCCCAGTCTTCCTTCCATGGAGTGGCTGATGGGTTTGAACCATCAACCTTCTGGTTGGCAGTCAAATTCCTTAGGTACTACATACCAGAGCTTCTAAGAGAAAAGACTAGGGAAATTGGTGGTCATACTGCATCACTTCTTACCATAAATGTTATTTATCGGGTTTGCCCAATAAATAACTGACACCTCCACTCTCAGGTTATATCTGGTACCCCTGTTCTCATAGCATACTCAATAAACACACAGGAGTTACCACTATAGTGAATGTATGTTTAGTTGTGTAATTATTTTTAATTTCCATCTCTATAATTACTCTGTAAGCTTCTTGTAGTTAGATACTAACTTGTAGTTAGATACCTTTTTCATTATGTTAATTGTTCTTTCCTAACCAGCTCTTGTTATTGTTGTTAGGTGCCATCAAATTCTTTCTGACTCATAGTGCCATTATGTACAACAGAATGAAAAAAAGACTGCCCAGTCCTGTTTCATCCTCACACTCATTGATATGTTTGACCCATCATTGCAGCCTCTGTGTCAATCCATCTCATTGAGGGTCTTTCCCTTTTTCACTAACCCTCTATTTTTACCAAGCATGATATTCTTCTCCAGGGAATATTCCCTTCTGACAACATGACCAAAGTATGAGAAATGAAGTTTGGCCAGTCTCGCTTTGTTCTGGTTACCTAGTGCCACTCTGACAGGCATATGCCACAAAAGGGATAGCCTTAACAAACAGTAGTTTATTCCCTTGCAGTTTGGAGGCTTTAAGTCCAAGTTCAAAGTGCCAGGCTCTAAGGGCTGGGTGAAAACCCCTCAACCCTGGGCTTCAGCTCTGCCTCTTGCTCCTGGCCCACGGAAACTAGAGGCATCTCTTCACTCAGGCAGCTACTGGCTGCTGAAGCTAACAAGCCCAAGATCAACAAATAAAATGGCACAGTCCCAATGTTACCAAATCACATGGCAGACCAGTAATTCAAGTCCACTGTAAGTCCCAAAGTCGGCAGAGCATGGCAGGCTGCTGAACAACATGGCTACATGCAGGGTCTAAGAATGCCACAAGCTAGAGACCATTCCCCAAGGCTTCTCCTTATATACAGGAAGCAGACCACATTCCCTAAGGCAGCTGGCTACTCAGCTGCCAACAGTAGATTCTATCATGGAGTTGATTACCAGTCCCATCATGGGGAATACTACATTCAGCTGCCCAGCCACTCAACCAGGTCTAGCCAAGTTGACACAAAAAACGTAACCACCACACACTTCTAAGGAGCATTCTGGCTGTACTTCTTCCAAGACAGATTTGTTCATTCTTCTGGTAGTCCATGGTATATTCAATATTCTTCACCAACACCACAATTCAAATGCACCAATTCTTCTATCTTCTGATTCATTGCCCAGCTTCACACGCATATGAGACTGTTGAAAATACCATAGTATCTTAATTTTCTAGTAATACTATAACAAAAATACCACAAGTGAATGGAATATTCTTTCACAGTTTCTTGTAGTTGTTGTTGTTATGTGCCATCAAGTCAGCTCTGATATAGAGCAACCCCATGTACAATGGAATGAAATGATGCCTGGTCCAGTGCAATGCTCATAATCACTGCTCTTCTTCAGCCCATCATTGCAGCCCTATGATAATCCATCTCATTGAGGGTCTTCCCCTTTTTTGTTTACCTTCTACTTTACCAAGCACGATATCCTTCTCCAGGGAATGGTCCCTTCTGACCACATGACCAAAGTAGGTGAGACAAACTCTGGCCACTCTCGCTTCTAAGGAGGATTCTGGCTCCACTTCTTCCAGGACAGATTTGTTCATTCTTTTGGTAGTCCATGTTATTTGTGTATTCCTCACCAACATCACAGTTCAAAGGCATCAACTCTTCTTCAATCTTCCTTATTCCCTCTCCAGCTTTCACATGTTAATTGAAAATACCATGGCATGGATTAGCCACATCTTAGTCTTCAAAGTAACATCGTTGCTACCTAACACTTTTAAAGAGGTATTTTGTAGCAGATTTGCCCAGTGCAATTTCTGATTTCTTGACTGTTGTTTCCATGGGTGTTGATTGTGGATCCAAGTAAAATGAAATCCCTAACAACTCCAATCTTTTCTCCTTTTATCATGATGCTGCATATTGCTCCAGTTGTGAGGATTTTTGTTTTCTTTATGTTGAGTGCAATCCGTGGTGAAGACTGAAGTCTTTGATCTTTGTCAGTAACTGCCTCACTTTGTCAGAAAGTGCTTGCACTTTCAGCAAGCAAGGTTGTGTCATTTGCATGTCACATGTTCTAAATGAGTCTCCCTCCAACCCTAATGTCACATTCTTCTTCATATAGTCCAGCTTCTCAGATTATTTGTTAAGCATATAGATTGAGTAAATATGGATTTGTGGTAAGATGGAGGAATAGGCAGACAAGCGACACAGACCCTCTTCAACAAAGAAAAGAAAAACCAATTGACAGAGATACAGAAGGTAATCCTAGAACCCTGAGCTTTGAAAGGAACTATACAGAAATGTATTAGGCACCAACTAGTGGAAAAACCTGAATGAAAACAGTGACTACAGATGGTTGGAGCTGTGGACTGTCAGCTACTCTTACAGGACCAACACCCTGAATATTTCCAAGTGGTGCTGGGACCTGAGAATTGACCTAAAGATCAGCCCTGGTCACCAAGGGCTGCAGGGATGACTGCACTGGTAGCCTGTGACTAGGAAGGGAAACAGCGAGGAGGGAGACAACCTGAGATCTTGACTTTCTGCTGTCCGGAGGGCACAGACATTTTGATTGTTTACAAGCAGCAGCCAGCCATTTTGGATATTTAAAGTGACCAAGGGTGCAGCCATTTTGAATGTTTACAAGCAGTGGCCATTTTGGATATTTAAAGTGACCAAGGGCACAACCATTTTGAATAATTACAAATGGCAACCATTTTGGATTTTAAAGTGATAGCATTCTCATTTGGATTCCAGGGACCTAAAATTAGGCTCTGTTGTCAAGGTTGGCAGGGACATACGAGAGGCTGACAACAGGAAAGGAGACGGGTGGTGAGTGTATAAATGCTGTCAACTAGTGAATAGAGGAGCACAGCGCAGTACCCTGCTTGCATAGATAACATGCAAAGAAAATGAAAATCATGGGCAAGTCACTCCAACATACAATCACCAATTAAATATAAACACAAAAACGGCGCAATGCCTCGGAGACAACAGAGCATCACAGGCCACACAAAGATGCAAGATAAAGTGGTAGAAACAAGGGAGCAGGATTACATACCCAGAACACATCCCTGAGGAAGAAGCATTACTGGAACTCTGATAAGGAATTCAAAAGAATTACATTAGGTATCTTCAAAGATTGAGAGACAGATAAAAGAAAACACAGACAAAACCCTAGAAGAATTTCAGAAGAAAATATAAGAACAAAATGACAAAATAAATGAAACATTAGAAATGATTCAAAATCTACAGATAGAAATCCAGGAGATTAATATAAATTGTCAGAAATAGATAACACATTGAAAGGGCAATGAAGTAGAATTGATCCAATGGAAGACAGAAATAATGAGATTGAAGCCATATACCTGAATTCTTCTTTGGAAAGGGATCAATCAGAAAAAAAAAATCAAAACAAAATGAAGAAAGCCTAAGGTTCATGTGGGATACCATTAAAAGGAATAATCTTATGTGTCATTGGAATTCCAGAAGAAGAGAAAATAAAACCACTGAGAAAATTGTCTAAGATTTGTTGGAAGAGAACTTCCCTGATATATGAAAGATGAGAATACATCCATTCAGGAAGTCCAGTGAACCCCAAACAGGATAGACCCCAAAAGAAAATCATCAAGACATATCATCATCAAACTCATCAAAACCAAAGACAAAGAAAGAGTCCTGAAAGCAGCACGGGAAAAACAAAAAGTTAATTACAAGGGACAACCAGGAAGACTAAACTCTGATGTCTCAGCAGAAACCATGCAGGTGAGAAGGCAATCGGATGGTATATATAAAACCCTGAAAGAGAAAAATTTCCAACCAAGAATTATGTACCTGGCAAAATTGTCCCTCAAATATGATAGTGAAATTAGGACATTTCCAGATAAGCAGAAATTAAGGGGATTTGTTAAAACCAGACCAACCTTACAAGAGATGCTAAAGAGAGCCCTTTGGACAGAGAACCAATAACAGCAAACAACAACTGACCATTAACATACATGATGACATAACCCAGAAACCAACCCAGCTTTGGAAGTATCCAAAGTAAATAAGCCTATAAGATTCTAAACAGGGAACCAGAGACATCAATTGACAAAAGAGGACAACTACAAACCAAAAAGATGGAAAAAACTGTGTAATTACAGAACTTTTTGATGGTAGGGAAGTCAAGAAATCTACAAGATAGAATGGACTGTTCTAAACCTGGGAAGAAAACTGTAAATCACAAGGTAACCTCAAAGAAAAATGATAAACCTTCACATCAAAATAAAAAAGAGGACCAGCACAAATATTTAGCAAATACTAAAAAAATAGATTGAATAATTATGATGAAAGGATACAACTCTGATGTACAACCTTCCTGATTTTAAACAATGCAATTCTTTTCAAATGACAGCCTTCTGGTCTATGTACAGGTTCGTCATGAGCACAATTAAGTGTTCTGGAATTCCTGTTCTTCACAAAGTTATCCAAAATTTATTATTATCCACAGAGTGGAATGCCTTCACATAGTTAATAAAACATAATAAACATCTTTCTGCTTTTCTTGGCTTTCAGCCAAGAGCCATCTGACATCAGCAATGATAGCCCTTGTTTCCTGTTCTGAATTCAGCTTGAATTTCTAACAGTTTTCTGTCAATATACTGCTGCAACTATTTTTGAATTATTTCAGCCACAATTTGCTTGTGTGTGATATTAATGATATTGCTTGATAATTTCCACATTTTGTTGGATTACCTTTCTTTGGAATCATTACAAATATTGATCTCTTCCAGCTGGTTCACCATTTAGCTGTCTTCCAAATTTTTTGGCATAAATGAGTAGTTTCCTCCAGCATCACATTCATTTGTTGAAAGATCCCAATAGATATTCCACAAATTCCTGGACCCTTGTTTTTCAAGGTTGGTGCATGACTTTGAGTAATAGTAGTATAATTGATCCTCCTTGTAATCATATGTCTCCAGCCTCACAGCAACATGCAAGCCACCACAGCATGACAAACTGACAGATGAGTGGTCACAGTTTAGGGCTAGAAGTCCAAATTCAGGGTGCCAGCTTGAGGGCCTGGGTGAAGGCACTTCTACCTTGGGCTTCAGCTCTGCCTCTTTTTCCAGGCACACTGGAGCTAGAGGATCCTTCTCACTCACAGAGCTGCTGGCTGCTGAGGCTCACAAATCCAAAATCGGCAAGTAAAATAGCACAATCCCAAGATCATCAGGCAATGTGCCAGGCCAGGAACTAGAGATGAAGACTGAAGCAAATGCAAGATCCTTTCTCTATATACTGGAAGCAGGCCACACCCCAAAGGCAACTCTCTTTCAATTGGTTAACTGCTCACAGCAGATTCCACCATGGAGGTGATTACATAACATCCAATCTCATTATGGGAAATAACTACATACAGCTGCCAAGGAACTCAAAGTCAAGGCCCAGCCAAGTTGGCACATAACTTTAACTATCACACATAGCTTTGTTGGGAGCAGCTTAGTCTTCAAAATGATATTTTTACTCTATAACACTTTAAAGAGCATATTTGCCCAGTGAAATACATTGTTTGATTTCTTGACTGCTACTTCCATGGGGGTTGATTGTCAATCCAAGTAAAATGAAATCTTTGACAACTTCAGCTTCTTTTTTTTCCATTTATCATGAAGTTGCTTATTGGTCCAACTTCATGCTTGTTTGCTTTAAGTTGAGATGTAATCAATACTGAAAGCTGTAGTCTTTGATCCTCGTCAGTAAGTACTTTAAGTGTATCTTCTCTTTCAGCAAGCATGGTTGTGTCATCTGCATATTGCAGGTTGTTAATGAGTCTTCCTTCAATCCTAATGATGTGTTCTTCTTCATATAGTCCAGTTTCTCAGATTATTTGTTCAGTATACACGCTGTATAACATATGAAAGAATGCAACCCTAATACACACTTTTCCTGATTTTAAATCATGCAGTATCACCTTATTCTATTTGAATGGCTGCCTCTTGGTCTATGTACAGGTTTCTCATGAGCACAATTAAGTGTTCTGGAACTCTCATCTTTCACAATGTTATCCATAATTTGCTATGATCCATGTAGTTGAATGCCTTTGCATACTCACTAAACACAAAGGTGTTTCTGGTATTCTTTGCTTTCAGCCAAGATCCATGTAACATCAGCAATGATGTCCCTCATTCTACGTCCTCTTCTGAGTCCAACTTGATTTTCTGGCAGTTGTCAATGTACTACTGCAACCACTTTTGAATTATTTTCAGCAAAATTTTACTTGCGTGTGATGTTAATGATGTTATTTGGTAATTTCTGCATTCTGTTGGATCACTTTTCTTTGGAATGACCACAAATATGGGTCTCTTCCAGTCAGTTGGCCAGGGAGCTGTATTCCAAATTTCTTGGCATAAACAAGTGAGGGCTTCCAGTGTTGCAACAATGTGTTGAAATATCTCAATGGGTATTCTGTCAACTCCTGGAGCTTTGTTTTTCACCAGTTCCTTCAGTGGAGTTTAGTCTTCTTCCTTCAGTACCATCAGTTCTTCATCATATGCTACCTCCTGAAATGGCTGAACATTGATCAATTTCTCTTGGTATTGTGACTCTGTATCTTTCTTCCACCTTCTTGTGATGCTTCCTGCATTGATCAATATTTTACCCATAGAATCCTTCAATATTGCAACTCGAAGCTTGATTTTTTTCCTCAGTTCTTTCAGCTTGAGAAATGCCCAGCATGTTCTTCTCTTTTGCTTTTCTAACTGCAAGTCTTTGCACATTTCATTATAATACTTTTCTTCTCAAAAGGAGCTCTGGTGGTGCAGTGCCTAAGGCATTTGACAGCTACCCAGAAGGTTGGTGGTTCAAACCCACCAGCCACCCTGTAGAAGGAAGACAGGGCAATCTACTTTCATAAAGATTTTACCACCTTGAAAACCCAATGGGGGTGGCTATGAATCAGAATTGACTTGATGGCAGTGGGTTTTCTCTTCTCAAGCTTCCCTTTCAAATCTGTTCAGCTCTTGTTCACTGGTCTTGAAAAATTCTGTCATGATCTCTGGAGTCATTTCTATCACTAGGCCATATTTTCCAACTACCTGTGATTCTTCTTTGTTTCCAACTTTCACATTCCAATCACCAGTAATTACCAATGCATCTTGATTGCATGTTTGGTCCATTTCATTTTACAGAAGTTGGTAAAAATCTTCAGTTTCTTTATCATTGGCTTTAGTGATTGGTGCATAAATTTGGATAATAGTATTATTAACTTGTCATCCTTATAGGCATATGTATATTATCCTATCACTGACAGCAATGTATTTCAGTACAGATCTTGATATATTCTTTTTTATAATGACAGTAACTGCATTCTTCTTCATTTTGTCATTCCTGGCATAGTAGACCATATGATTGTCTGATTGAAAATAGCCAATACCAGTCCATTTCAACTAATGCCTAGTTTACTGATAATTATGTGCTCCATTCCTATTTTGCTAGATTCGTATTTCACACATTCCTCATTCTGATTATTAATGGATGTTTGCAGCTATTTCTTCTCATTTTAAGTCATGCCACATAAGCAAATGAAAGTTCAGAAAGCTTTATCCTTTCCACATCATTAAGGTCGACTCTACTTTGAGGAGGCAGCTCTTTACAACCTGAGGGCCTCATCTTCTGGCACTATGTCAGACAATGTTTCACTATTATTCATAAGATTTTCATTGGACAATATTTTCATAAGTGAACCACCACATCCGTCTTCCTAATCTGTCTTAGTCTGGAAACTCTGCTGAAACCTGTCCACTGTGGGTGTGGTAGCTGTGTGACAATTTGGCTGGGCCTGGTTTTGAGTGGCTGCACAGCTGGATGTACTTATTCCCCATGATTTGACTGGTAATCAGCTCCATGGTGGAATCTACTGTGAGCAGCTGAGTAGCTGCCTTAGGAATGTGGTCTGCTTCCACTATATAAGAAGACCCTTTGAGAAAGGTCAGTGAGTTTTTGGCATGTCTGGATCCTGCATTGGGCCAAGTCTTCATCTCAGTGGCCTACCATGTTGTCTGCTGATCTTGAGACTGTTTCTGGACTTGAACTACTGGCTTGCCATGTTGCTTGATAATTTTGGGACTGGCCATTTTACTTTCTGACCTTGGGTTTGTGAGCCTCAGCAGCCAGCAGCTGTTTAGTTTAGATACGCCTCCAGCTTCAGTGGGCTGGGAGCAAGAAACATAGCTGAAGCTCAAGGTCAAGGGGCCTTCACCCAGCCTCTAGAGCTGGCACTTTCACCTCAGAATTCTAGCCTGCTAAACTGTAAGAGAATAAATCCCTGTTTGTTAAAGCCACCCATTTGTGGTATTTCTGTTATAGCAGCACTAGAGAACAAAAATAATGGGTGATCCTGCTAATATTGGAAACACCAGTGGCATAGATAGCTTCCAGCATCACAGCAACATGCAACCCACAACAGTATGACACAAACTGGCATATGAGTGTGTGGTCTTAGTAGCTAGAACAGGGCAAATACTAAGCAGGTATTTCTTTAATGAATAAATGCTTAGGCCTTCTCCATTAAAGATAAGATCTTAGAGACTACACAGCTACTGAGTGTTACTTCATAATGTTTTATAAAATTCTTATATATTAATGATAAGTAGGAAAAAAAAAGACTATCCATGGAGCTGGATGGCACAGACAGATGGATGCATTTGCTGCTAACCAAAGTTGGGGGTTTGAGTTCACTAAGAAGTACATCAGAAAAAATTCCTGGTGACCAAATTCTGAAAACAAAAAACAAAAAAACAGCAATTTACAACTCTATGGAGGACAGTTCTACTATGACATACATGGTGGACAGATTTCAGTGGAGCCTGCAGACTAAGACAGACTCAGAAGAAGGAAGGGGCCATCAACTTCTCAAAGAAGTAGCCAGTGAAAACTTTATAAATGGCAGTGAAACACTGCTGATATTTTGCTGGAAAACGTTATGAATAGCCCTGAAACTTTGTCCAATATAGTGCCAGAAGATGAGTCCCTCAGGTCAGAAGGCACTCAAAGTAGGGCTAGAGAACAGCTGCCTCCTCAAAGTAGAGTCAACCTTAATGATGTGGATGGAATAAAGCTTTTGAGACCTCCATTTTCTGATGTGGCACCTCTCAAAATGG
Source organism: Orycteropus afer afer (assembly GCF_000298275.1). Lineage (NCBI taxonomy): Eukaryota > Metazoa > Chordata > Mammalia > Tubulidentata > Orycteropodidae > Orycteropus > Orycteropus afer. The sequence continues at coordinate 2,885,384 of NW_006921833.1, forward strand.
GAAGAAACAGCCACAAACATCCATTAATAACCAGAACATGGAATGTATGAAGTATGGACCTAGGAAAATTGGAAGTTGTAAAAAATGAAATGGTTTGCATAAAGATCAATATCCTAAGCATTAGTGAGCTGAAATGGACTAGTTTTGGTCATTTTAAATCAGACAACTATATGATCTACTATGCTGAGAATGAAAAATTCAAAAAGAATGGCATGGCATTCATTGTCTCAAAAAGTGTTTCAAGATCTATCCTAAAGTACAATGCTGTCAGTGACAGGAAAATATCCATGTACCTACAAGGAAGACCAATTAATACTGCTATCATTCAAGTTTATGCACCAACCACCAAAGCCAAAGAAGAGGAAATTGAAGATTTTTACCAACTTCTGCAGTCTGAAATTGACCAAACAAGCAATCAAGATTTGTTGATTATCACTGGTGATGGGAATGCAAAGGTTGGAAACAAAGAAGAACCATGAGGAGTTGGAAAATATGACCTTGATGATAGAAATGACACTGGAGATTACATGATAGAATTTGCAAGACAGATTTATTCATTGCAAATATGTTTTTTAACAAATCATATCCATACACCTGGACTTTGCCAGATGGAATAAACAGGAATCAGTCAGCTACATCTGAGGAAAAAGGCGATAGAGAAGCTCAATATCATCAGCAAAAACAAGGCCAGGAGCTGACTGTGGAACAGACCATCAACTGCGCATATACAAGTTCAAGGTAAAACTGAAAACAATTAAAACAAGTCCACAAGATCCAATATATGACCTTTATTATATCCTACCTGTATTTAGAGAACATCTGAAGAATAGATTTGATGCACTGAATACCAATGACTGAAACCCAGAGGAATTGTGAGATGATATCAAAAACATCATACACGAAGGAAGCAAAAAGTCATTAAAAAGACAGGAAAGAAAGAAAAGACCAAAATGGATATCAGAAGAGACTCTGAAACATGCTCTAGAGAGTATGTAGAAATGGACTAGTTTTGGGCATTTAAAATCAGACAACTATATAATCTACTATGCTGAGAATGAAAAATTCAAAAGGAATGACTTGGCATTCATTGTCACAAAAAGTGTTTCAAGATCTATCCTAAAGTACAATCCTGTCAGTGACAGGAAAATATCCACATACCTACAAGGAAGACCAATTAATACTGCTATCATTCAAATTTATGCACCATATCTAGAGAGTAGATAAAGCAGATGGAAGAAATGACAAAATAACTTGAAAGAACTGGAGAAAAAATTTCGAACCTCGAGTTGCAATATTGAAAGTTTCTATGGGCAATATATTGAATGATGCAGGAAATATCAAAAGAAGATGGAAGGAATACACAAAGTCACTGTACCAAAAAGAATTGATCAATGTTCATTTATTCCAGAAGGTGGCATGTGATCAAGAAGCAATAATACTGAAGGAAGAAGCTGAAGCTGCATTGAAGGAATTGGTGAAGAACAAGGCTCCAGGAATTGACGGAACACCTTCTGGGATGTTTCAACAAATGGATGCCACTCTGGGGGCACTTACTCATCTATGCCAAGAAATTTGGAGGACAGCTACCTGGCCATCTGACTGAAGGGGGTCCATATGTATACCCATCCCCCCAAAAAAAAGGTGATCCAACAGAATGTGGAAATTATCAAACAATATTTTTAATATCACACAAAAGTAAAATCTTCCTGAAGATAATTCAAAAATGGTTGCAGCAGTATATTGACAGGGAACTTCCAAAAATGCAAGCTGAATTCAGAAGAGGATGTGGAAGGAAGGATATCAACGCTGATGTCAGATGGATCTTGGGTGAAAGAAGAGAATACCAGAAAGATGTTTAATTGTGCTTTATTGACTATGCAAAAGCATACAACAGTGTGAATTGTAACAAATTATGGATAACCTCGAGAAAACTGGGAATTCTAGAACACTTAATTGTGCTGATAAGGAACCTGTACATAGACTAGGAGGGTGTTGTTAGAACAGAACATGGTTAAAATCAGGAAGGGAGTGTGTCAGTGTTGTATCCTTTCATCAAACTTGTTCAGTCTGTATGTTGAACAAATAATTTGAGAAGCCAGACTATATGAAGAAGAACATGGCATGAGGATTGGAGGAAGACTCATTAACAATCTGCGACATGCAGACAACACAACCTTGCTTGCTGAAAGTAAATATGACTTGAAGCACTTGCTAATGAAGATTAAAGTTTACAGTATGCAGTATGGATAAACATAAAGAACAAAAATCCTTACAACTGGACCAATAAGCAGCATCATGATAAATGGAGACAAGATTGAAGTTGTCAAAGATTTCATATTACTTGTTTCCACCATCAACAGCAATGGAAGCAGCAGTCAAGAAATCAGACGACCTATTGCACTGGGCAAATCTGCAGCAAAAGGCCTCTTTAAAGTACTGAAGAGTAAAGATGTCTCTTTGAAGACTAAGGTGAGCCTAACACCAAGCCAAGGTGTTTTCAATTGCCTCATATGCATATGAAAGCTGGACAATGAATAGGGAAGACTGAAGAAGAGTTAATACTTTGGAGTTGTGGTACTGGTGAAGAATACTGAAAGTACCATAGACTGGCAAAAGAACTAACAAATCTGTCCTAGAAGAAATGCAGCCAGAATGCTCCTTGGAAGTGAGAATGGCCAGACTTCATCTCACCTACTTTGGTCATGTTGTCAGAAGAGACCGTTCTCTGGAGAAGGATGTCATGCTTGGTAAAGTGGAGGGTCAATGATAAAGGGGAAGGCCCTCAACAAGATGCATTGACACAGTGGCTGCAATGATGGGCTCAGGTATAGCAAGGACTGTGAGGCTGGCAGAGGACTGGGCAGTGTTTCATTCGGCTGTGCATAGGGTCACTATAAGTCAGAGACAACTCGATGGCACCTAACAACACCAACAACATATTCATCCCTTTGGCTGCTTAGAGTTTCCAGTTTCCACCTTCCTCATTCTCCTAAACCCAGGGATTCGGACAGGTAATGTGCCAATTACAAAGCAAATGTGTAATGTCATCTGTTCACTTGTATCATCTCCAGTGGCTGAGTTAATAATTCAACCTTTGTGGTATTTAAAAGTTCTACCCTCTGGTTAAATTCAATAAAAGAGAAAATACTAGATTGCCTTTTAATATAATGGTTGGGTGATCATCCCTTTTCCTTTTAGATGCTTGCGAACAGTTGAATTTAATGACATATGTGCTCTCGCCCCAGCCAATTTTCGTTTGAGGAATCCCTAGTACTTGTCTTGCTGCCCTGGAGCATGGAGTAGCACTTCCATTTATTACACATTGTTTTTGATAGCCTTTGCTGGGCAGTCTGTCAAGGGGCATCTGTACTGAAGCATCACATGTGCTTGCTTTGTCTTGATTTATATTTCCACCAGCTACAATGAAGCATCTTTTTATATGAATATCGAAGCTGAATCTAGACATTAGGAGAGTTTGAAACTCCAAGGTGATAAAGACTATAGATTCATGAACCCCTCGGGCATCATTTGAAAGTAGAGATTGTATTTAGAGTTTTGAAAGATAGATTTTACAGTACGACTAACCTATAAGTAAGATACCTCTGGGCCATTTCTATACAAACCTGGATCATATATGGTTGTATACACTGGCTCACAATGCCTACCCATTTGCAAATAGATTGACTGATGATGGAAAGGTTACATGGGCTGCCTGTGACCAGGGAGTGATTCAAAGTTATTCAGATCCATGGGGGACACTAGAAACATCTACCAAAGATTCATACCAAATGTGCAGCTACATCTTCAACAGTCAAGAAATAAGGACTTTCCTCCTTCAGAACCAGATCTGGGTACTGTGACCTGGCCTTCTTGCTAGCCAGTTCAATCAGATTCATATTTACTGAGTGGTCTGAAATGCACAACAGGAGGACAAATGGAATGGTGCTGGCAGCAGAATGAGCTAAGTTACTGCCTTCCAAGAGCCTACAGTCTATATAATGACACCCTTCAGTAAGAGTCTCTACCTTCAGGGAGCAGACAACTTCAGCAGCCACATCCTCTGTCCTCCCACCTTCCCATGTTATGTGCCACAGCCAAGTTGCTGCTGTCAGTCATTAGGGCTTACCAGGACTGCTCAGCCCTGCTGCTTTGGCCTAGAATTCCTGAAACCTTTATCTTTTCTTTTCTTCTTCTTCTTTTTTTTTTTTGGTAGTCGGGGGCAGAAAAGAAGGGTAGGAAGCTCTATTGGACAACTATGTGTTTGTCTCTTTCTGACTAGTCCTTACAACTAGTGGTAGTAGCAAAAACTTTAAGATTGTGGCAAGAGGCGATAGAAGGCTAAGTATAAACCTACATAATTCTAAGTGCATATTATATTATTCAGGTAATGTTGTTGTTGTTGTTGTTGTTGTTGTTGTTATGTGATGTAAAGTCAGACCAGACTCATAGCAACCCCTCCTTGGGCTGCCGAGGCAGTATCACTACGGAAGTAGATTGCCCAACCTTCCTTCCAAGAAGTGGCTGGTGGGTTTGAACCGCCAGCCTTCTGGTTAGCAGTCAAATGCCTTAGACACTATGCTACCAGAGCTCCTTTTTATTATATATATATTTATTATATATATTCAGGTAATATATAGAGAAAAATGATAAAGATAAAATGAAACAATGGCAATTTTCCAGGTAGATATAAATATATCTGTCCTCTCCCTCATATCTACCATTCAAGGTATTAGCAGGCCTGGTGACTCTGCCTTTAAAGGCACCCTGAATCTGACCACTCTGTCCACATCACTTTCTTCATAATTACAGTACAACTAACCTGTAAGTAAGATACCTCTGGGCTATTTCTATACAAACCTGGATCATATATGGTTGTATACACTGGCTCACAATGTACACTTTCTTTCTTTCTTCATAATTCAACAAATGCAGCTCTACAGTCACTTCTCTAACAGATGGAGTGATTCTTTTAAAATGTAAAACAGATTGTGCATCCCCTGTTGAAGTTTTCTAGGTGGAGCTCTGATGGCATAGTGCCTAAGGTGGCATATGATAACTAAAGGGGGCCGTTCAAACCCACCAGCCACTCCTCAAAAGGAAGATTGGGCAATCTACTTCCATAGAGATACCAAAACCAAACACATGGCCGTGGAGTCAGATCCGACTCATAGCGACCCCTTCTTGGGTTTCTGAGGTGGTATCATTATGGAAGTAGATTGCCCAAATACCACCTCAGAAACCCAAGAAAGGGTTGCTATGAGTAGAATCAACTCAATGGCAGTGAGGTTTTGTTTTTTTGTTTTTTTTGGTTTAAGTGGTTTTCTAGATTCCAAGACTCAGAATAAAATCCAAATTTCTTACCCTTACCCACAAAGCTCTGTGATTTGACACTTTTCCAGATAAAAACACATATACACAGTAAATATTTTCCAATAAAGGATATTGTTTTGATTAATGATACTGGTAACAATATAAGTGTATTAATAGATTGCTTTCAACCTGTGTTGGCACTTTTTTTCTGTTATTCGGTGCTGGTGAATCAATTCTGACTCATAACCACCCTAAGTGACGGAGTAGAACTGCTCCATTGGGCTTTCTTGGCTAATCTTTACAAAAGCAGATTTCTAGGGCTTTCTTTCACAGAGCTATTAAGTGGGTTTAAACTGCCAACTTTTCAGATCACAGCCAAGCACTTAACTGTTGCACCACCAGGGCTCCTTTTGATACTTTAAGTGACCCTAAAGTATGTTTTCCCAGCAACTCTCTTCTCCTGAAACCTTATGTTAGAACCTAAGCTGACTGACAATTCCTCCCCGCCTTTAGTGTATAACTTTCTGCAGTTGGGAGGAATAAAGTGAAGCCATGCTGTGTTGTTTGTTTTCAGAAACTCTGACTAATGCAGTGAACTAGAAGATTATACCTGATGAGATACAGTAATGAGAACTTATCCACTTAGGTGTCAAAAACCAGCAACTCACTGCCATCAAGCTGATTCTGACTCATAGCAATCCCCACTGGGTTTCCAAGGCTGTAAATCTTTACGGAAGCAGACTGCCTCATCTTTCTTCCACAAGGAACTGGTGGGTTTGAACCATCAACATTTTGGTTAGCAGCCTGGTACTTCTAGGCACCAGCAGAGCTCCTAATCGACTTAGGTGTAGTAGGCTACAAACCCCAAGACGTTCATACATGTGTTCACATTACACATACTAAAGATCTCCTTTTCAGCTATGTGGAAAACAATCATTACTTTGGCTTAAATCATTCTTTTTGTATACCTGAAAAGCAAAAAATTGCTGATGGAATTTTGGATGAGCATTTTAAGGGCACTCACTGATCCTGAATTGGAAAAATGACCCTTATTTGCATCATTCAGAATTGAATGAATTTTCTGTTTATAGTTGATTTTATATTTAACTGTAAAAAGCACTCATCTCAAGTATTGGGACTTCTTAAACAATCAGTGGATGCTTTGGCCATACCATCCCTTACGTATAAAATATCTTCTGTTTTCTTATCTCAATCATCCTCAACTCAAAGCTCACTAAATTCCCATTAAATAAACTTGGAAATTAATCTCCAACCTTTATGTCATACATTTCCCAAGCTTGAGCAGTGTGTGTTTGTAATTACCTCTTATTTATCTGGAAATAAAGTAACTTCTTTGGGTTTTTTTTTTAACCTGACATGAGCTAATTTAAGTGCCAGCTGTACCAGAAACAACTAGGACACTTGGAATCCATCTGTCAACTATAGATTATTTCTCTTGTTAGTTGTCATCAAGTTGATTCCAACTCACAGCAAACCCATGTGTGTCACAATAGGACTGTGCTCCATAGAGTTTGTCTTTCTTCCAAGGAGACTGTGAGTTAGTTTGAACTGTCAGCTTTTCAGCTGGTAGTCTAGCACTTAACCATTTGCACCACGCAGGGACTCTTCAAATGTCAAGTGAGGAGACTCTATGCTAGAACAAAGTGAACTTGAATCTGTGTTTTTAACAAGTTTGCCAATTAATTTGGAGACACATTAATATTTAAGAGTGACTGTCCTAGAAATTCCACCCACCCACTAGTGTTGTTTGTTATTGAAACACAGACAGAACTCAGGCTGATGGCTTCAAGTCTGAGTTTCAGAGTTTGGTACATAAGTTCGTTACTCATTTCACAAACATTTATTCAGCCCTAACTTAGGAATAGGAGCTCTGGTAGCATAGTGCCTAAGGCACTTGACTGCTAACCAGAAGGCTGGCGGTTCAAACCCACCAGCCACTCCTTGGAAGGAAGGTTGGGTGATCTACTTCCATAGTGAAAGCACCTCAGAAACCCAAGGAGGGGTCACTATGAGTCAGGTCCGACTTGATGGCACATAACAACCACCACCTTAGGAATACCTTAGGCTCTGTTCTGGGAAAATGAAGGGAATATACAGTGATAAACAACAAGAACAACAAAAACAAAGCTACTGAAAACCCTATGGAATGCAATTCTACTCTGAAAAACCTGGGGTCACCATAAGATGGAATCGACTCAGTGGCAATGGGTTTGGTTTGGGTTTTAAATACCATCATTTGCTACTTTATCATGTATTTATCTACACATTTGCCAACTGCCTCACTGAGAAGAGGCCAGCCAGGTAACAATGTGGCCAAGAGTATTCCAAGAGAGAGAAGCAGCAGGTGAAAATGCCTTGAGAATTTAGCATAATCAAGGTGTGCATGTGCACACACACAGTACCAATGTGCCTAGAGCAAAGAGGTCATAGGGCAGTGGTAGGAAATGAGGATAAAGGTGTTATCAGGAGCCAAATCACACAGAGCTTTGTGGGTCAGGATAACAAATTGTATGTATGTATGTATGTATGTATGTATGTATTTTTTAGAATATACACAGCAAAACATACACTAATTCAACCATATCTACATGTATAATCAGTGACACTGATTACATTCTTCAATTTATGCGACCATTTTTAGCCTCTTTTGATGAGTTGTTTCTCTCCCAGTAATATAAACTCAATGCCCCCTAAGGTCGTTATCTAATCTTTCTAGTTGCTATTGTCACTTTGATCCCATATGGACAGTTCTTAAAAGAGCACAATACTAGTTAAGCAAAACAATTGTTTGGTTTTAAAAAGACTTTGGGGGGATATTTTTGGTTTAAAGATTATTTTTCAGGACAATTGTTTCAGGAGTACATTCAGCTTCCATGGCTCTAGAGAGTCTGGAGTCTATGATAATTTAAAATTCTGCTCTGTCTTCCCCGCCCAATTTTGATCAGAATTCTTCTATAGAATCTTTGATCAAAATGTTCAGTAATAGAGCTGGGTACCATCAAGTTTTTCTAGAAGACATTGGATTTTCTTCTCTGTCTTGGAACCACCTAGAAAACAAATAGAGAAGATATGATCTATTTTATATTTTAAAAGGAACACTCCAGCTGCTATTTAGAAAAAAAGACCTGAAAGCTATCTTCCTGAAAAAAGAAAGATCATTTATGAAGCTACAGGTGATGGTAGAGAGAAGTGGTTAGAGTCAGGGGGTCCATGAATAAATTCTTTGAGAAGGATCAGCAGCACAAAGCTGATTCCTATGAAGCACAGGTTGTTGTTGTTGTTAAGTGCCGGCGAGTCGTTTCCGACTCATACTGACCCCATGCACAGCAGAACGAAACACTGCCCGATCCCACACCAGCCCCACAATCCCTGCTATACTTGAGCCCATCATCACAGCCACCTTGTCAATCCATCTCCTTGAAGGCCTCCCCCTCTTTCGTCGACCCTCCACCCTACCAAGCATGACATCCTTCTCCAGGGAATGGTCCCTTCTGACAACATGACCAAAATAGGTGAG
>NW_006921833.1:2894474-2921950 GCF_000298275.1 Orycteropus afer afer
AAAGAATTGGCCAGGGAAAACCTTATGAATAGCAAAGAAACACTGTTTGGAAGCACAGGTTAAAGAGTCCCAAATGTCTAACTTTTCCAAACTGCTGTATCACTCCGTCATCTCTAACATCAACTACTCCTCCTCCCCTCGGTATTCTTCCCATCTTTGGGTTCTGTAATAAGGTGCAACCTCTCATGGAACTCACAAGCCATCAAGGAAATGGCTCATGCAGTTGTAGAGATTGGCAAGTCCCAGATCTGTGGATCAGACAGCAGTCTGGAGGCCTCTTCTGATTTATGTGGTAGCAGGAGCTGACAAACCAAATTCAGTAGGTCAGACAATCGGTTTACAAGGCTGCAGAAGCTGGTGAATCTGGTCAGATGATAGGCTGCTGGCTCAAGTCTCAAGAACTGCAAGTCGGGTGATGATGAACTAGATGCAGGATCCAGAACAAGAGAGGGAACTTGCCAAAGCATTCATATACACTGGATAAAGACTGTATCCTCAAGGGAACTCTCCCTACTTAAGCAAGATGGTACAAGGGTCTGTGAGGTGGTGACTGGGGCAATGTTGATGAATTAAGTCACACCTTCCAGTAAGGCAGTAAGGAGGGTGACTTGAGTCACCCCTTGTAGTAAGGGGTGATGCATCTAGCCCTAATTCTCCTTCATTAACATAACAGACAACTGATTCCAAAATGGGACCCTAACCATAGGCATAGAGACTAGGATTTACAACAAATCACAAAATGGAGGACAATGACTAGAAGTTTAAGTAATTCCCTGCACCACAGATGGTATTTAAAAGTAGAGCCATTTAAAAAATTAAAAAATAAAAATAAAACAAACTTACTGCCATCGAGGGGATTCTGACCCATAGTAATCCCTTCTTTGGTTTCCGAGCAGTATCTCTACGAAAGTACGTTGCCCAATCTTCCTTCTGAGGAGTGGCTGGTGGATTTGAACTAGCAGTCAAATGCTATAAGCACTAGGCCACCAGAACTCCATTTAGACCAGCTAATACATTGAATGAGAGGAACAGGGGAAAGAATGGAATTCAAGACAAATATAACTACCTGGATAGTGTTCTGGAAAATTGCCAGGTCTTTCATTTTGTCTCTATCTTTGTTCCTTCTCTATCAAATGAACAATATAATTATCTGCCTAATTATAAATTATTAATATAATTATAAATACTAAAATTCACTGCCATCAAGTAGATTCCAACTCACAGTGACCCCCATCAGGTTTCTGAAACAGTAAATCTGTACAGAAGTAGATTGCCTGGTCTTCTTTCCACAGAGTGGCTGGTGGATTTGAACTGCCACCCTTCTGGTTAGCAGTCAGATGCCTTAAGCACTGTGCCACCAGAGCTCCTATAAATATAAATACATAATATTTTACCTGATTATTATATTGTATATTTATTTAGATTTATATAGGCTTGAACTTAACCTTCTATTGCCTCTTGCCGTGATCTAAGTTTCCACTTCAGTCACTAGTTTTCAGGACTAGTCAGAAAGAGACTTAAAATTGTCCCCAACAGAGCCTTCCACCCTCCTTACCCCAAAATAAGGTTGCAGAAATTCCAGGTTAAGGGAGAAAGTTGGGCAGGCCTGATAAGAGTTAGTGTCTGACAGCAGCATAAAACACAAATGCAACCAGTGCCTTGGAGTCAGGTCTGACTCATAGTGACCACTCCTTGGGTTTCCGAGGCAGTATCACTACAGAAATAGATTGTCCAACCTTCCTTCCAAGGATTGGCTGGTGGATTTGAACCACCAGCCTTCTGGTTAGTAGTCAACTGCCTTAAGCATTACGCCACCAGAGCTCCTACATAGTGACTGTGGAATGTCACATGAGAAGATAGGAAGATGGAGAATGTGGCTGTTGAAGCTTTGTTCTCCCTACAGGAGAAGCAGCCACTCCTACTGGACAGTGTCGTTATGTAGACTATAGGCTTGTAGTAGGCAGTAACTTAGCTCATTCTGAAGCCAGCACCACTCCACTTGACCTCCTACTGTGCCCTTCAGACCATTCCATAAATAGGAGTCTAATTGAATTGACTAGCAAGAAGGAAATAATGTTTGTAATGTAGATTGAGCCTGCAGACATTTCTCAACAGGGCTTTAAAACTGCCACTGAAAACAAGCTTATATTTTATTCCAATTATGCTGAAATGAGTTCTGCTGTATTTATATATTGAAAATATTCAGAACAGTTTAATTCAGTGAGTGGCAACATTTTTCATAGCCCCAAGGCACTATTTGTCATATTGTGGTGGCTTGCATATTGCTATGATGCCGGAAGCTATGCCACCAGTATTTGGAATACCAGCAGGGTTAACCATGGAGGAAAAGTTTCAGCAGAGCTTATAAACCAAGACAGACTAGGAAGAAAGGCCTGGTGATTTACTTCCAAAAATTAGCAAATGAAAACCTATGGATAGCCATAGCACAGGACTGGACAGTGTTTCTCTTACACATAAGGTCTCCATGAGTCGAAGTTGACTGGATGATAACTACAAAGCACTCTTAGAGTCCTTAGGTGGTACACATTGTTAAGAGCCTGCCTGCTAACCAAAATTAAAGGTTTTAATCCAGCTAGAGGTACCTCAGAAGAAATACCAGACAACCTACTTCTGAAAAAACAGTCATTAAAAACCAACCTCATGGGGTAGTTCTACTCTGACACACATGGGGTTCTCATGAGTTAGAACCATCTCAACAGCAACTGGTTTGGTTTGGTTTTAAAGCATTCTTTGGGATATAGTGGAAGTGAAGAAGAGGAGAAGAAGGTGGCTGAGGAGGAAAAAGTGGGAGAAAGACTATACTCAAGCTAGAAGATGAATTTGTACATTTACTCAGGATTCTTTTGAGGTTAGAAATATAGCCATCATATCCATGTATTCTAGACATGAGTCATTTCAGAACCACCCTCATGGTTTCTGCCATACCATTTTAGCTGTGCTATTATTCATTCATTCCTTCAACAGATATTTACTGAATGCTGCTATATGCCAATGCAGAGGAGCTCTAGTGGCATAGTGGATAAGGTTTTGGCTGTTAACCAGAAGGTGGTTCAAACCCACCAGTTGCACCATGGGAGGAAGATGAAGCAATCTACTTCTGTAAATACTTGCAGCTTGGAAATCTGATGGGGGTCACTATGAGTCAGAATCAACTCAATAGCAGTGGGTTATTATTATTGGCTATATGCCAAGCACTTGTTTCAGGTCCAAGGAAGCAGCAGGAAATAAGACAAAGTCTCTGCCCTCTGGTGCCACATTAGTGCAGTACTCAGAGGAGGGGGTGCAGGAAGATAGAAGCTCAGGCTTCTGCACTGACCGTGTGGAGACTGAGCTTCACTTAAACATCCATGCTGAGCCACCTTGTAGGCTATTGTGTAGTAAAGTCCAGGGAACATAAGGGAATATGATTTACTTTAAATTTTCTCTTTTTAAATAAAATATGCATATGGGAGTATTGCATACAAAATCATAGGGTTACTGTACTGGTTATATTTTCTAAACATGATAAATGAAATATATAAAAATGTTTGGTTTTCTTCATAATGCTTCTTAATTTTTATTATTATTTTATTTTTATTTTTGGATAGTTTTAGGAAGAGTGAGATTATTCCCTGTTTTCATCTGTAAGAATATAAATGCCAATAGCTCAAGAGTCTTGTCTGGTCTGTTTACCACTATCTCCCTAATGCTTTTGTGGAAATATTTACTCAGACTCAGAACTTAAAAACAAGATCTTATGGATTATACTCACTGCACTGCAGGAAGGAAGGAGAATATTCACCAATGAGAAGCTGGGCTGTTTCTTCTGCCTCAAGTCTTTAATTCAGGAGAATCACAGCTTTCCTTTGCATGCCAGCCTCTCCCAGATGTGCCTGTGGTCTGCAGGCAAGACCAGGTTTTATGACTTTCAGGAGGAAAGATGAAAGAGAAGCATAGCAGAGCCAAAGGGAATGTGGGCCTCATGGACACAAGGGAGCAAACTCCAAAAGGGTGATTTGAAAGAGCACTGATAACCTGCGCTTTGCATATTTGTCCAAAAAATATTTATGATCTATGGAGGATGGAGAGGGCAATGAAATAAATTGTGCCTCCCCTCTGCCAATATATGAGTTGGAATCCTAACCCCTATACCTATGGAAAGGAGCTTTGGTGGTACAGTGGTTAATGCATCCAGCTGCTAACCAAAAGATTGGCAGTTCGAACCCACCAGCCACTCTGTGGGAGAAGGATGAGGTAGTCTGCTTCCGTAAAGATTTACAGCCTTGGGAACTCTCTGCAGCAGTTCTACTCTGCCTTGTAGGGTCACTGTGAGTCGAGTCAGAACTGGCTCAGTGGCAATGGGTATATACTTGTAGAGGTAATCCCATTTGGAAATAGGGTTTCCTTGCTTATATTAATAAAGCCATATAACTGCAGAGTATGTCCTAAATCTAATCACTTCTGAGATATAAAAAGAGCTATTAGACATAGAAGGAAGTGCAGATGGGGGAACATAGGTGCCATGTGAATAACCTCAAGGAACCAAGGACCACTGGGAGTGCAGAAGCTGAAATAGATCTTCCTTCAGACCAAACAGAGAAAGACTTCCCTTAAACCATTGGCCTAAATTTGGTCTTCTAGTTTCCTAAACTGTTTCCTAAATTTCTGTTCTTTAGAGCCATTCACTCATGTTATTTCTGCTACTATAGCATTAGTCAATGAAGACAGAGGATGTCACGGTATTTGTCCAGGACAGTAGGACATTAAGGGACACTGTTGAGATCTTTAAATTTCTAAACTATGGGACATGATGTCCTATTGCTTATAGAGGGGCTGATTTCGCCATGAGTGTCCAACCCTGCCTGGTGCGTAGGTGGTACTCAATAAATGTTATTGATAAATGAATGCATATTAACATTTTGAACTTGTATCCATGTCCCACCTCTTGTAGCACAGGAAGTACACCTGTCTAATAAGTATGGTGTGGGCAGGGGGTAAGGTAGAGTGGTAGCAAGCCCTTGGGGCTGCAGCTCTAATGTCACATGTTCTGGTCTCTTTTATTATTCATCTAAAACTTGCATTTTGATCATCCATCTGATGGGGAATTATCAGTTGCTATGGAGTTAATTCAGATTCATGGTGACCTCATGTATGTCAGAGTAGAAGTATACTCCATAGATTTTCAGTGGCTGGTTGTTCAGAAGCAGATCAACAAGGTCTGCTCCCAAGGTGCCTCTGAGTGGACTTGAACTTCCAACCTTTTGTTAACAGCCAAACATGTTAACCAGGGAGAAAAGAACAGGTTTATTTATTCCCCCCTGAAGCCTGAGTAATAACTATATTCGTTTTCTCTAAATTTAGGCTCATTAGTATTCTAAACTTAAAACACTACCACCAAGAACAACCAAAAAAAAAAAAAAAACCACAGTGGTGTTGGCTTGAAGAATACGTGGTTATTATAATGCAGTGATTCATCCCAATATTATACAGAATTACTCCCCAATTGCTGGTAGCACTGAACAGTTGCAGACTTCCCCTATAAGCATAGGCAAGGTTTAAACTGTAGGTTTAATAACTGTATTGTAACTGTACCCTCTCTGCAAGCAATCAGAGGGAAGGGAAAATCCAGGAGGCAGAGCCAAGCATCCCCACCTCCTCCTTCCAAATGTACCCATCTGAGAAGTCAGTGGTGATAAGTGAGAAAGGAGGAGAAAAGCAGCTGATGGAAGTGTTCTATCCATAGGTTTTCTCCTGGGGATTGGAGAAGAATTCCTTTTCCTTTATACCAACATGGGAAGTTCCTGAGTGGTGCAAATGGTTAAGTGCTTGCTACTAACTGAAAAGTTGGTGGTTAGAACCCATCCAGAGGTGCCTTGGAAAACAGACAAGCATGGTCTTCTAGTTCTGAAAAGCCACAGCCTTGAAAACCTATGGATCATTTCTACTCTACACATATGAGATCATTATGAGTCAAGACGGACTTGAGAGCAACTAACAACAACAACATGGCAATATGAGGAGTGGGGAATAATACCACTGAACCAGTATTTGAACATTAGTAACACTTTAGGAAATCTGTTAGTCCACGTTGGTGTTAGTTACCATGGATTTGACCTCCAACTCACAGTGGAACTGCTCCATAGGGTTTTCTTGGCTGTAATCTTTATGGAAGCAGTTCGCCAGGCCTTTATGCTGTGCTGCCACTGAACGGCTTCCGGCCTCCAACCTTTAGGTTAGCAGCTGATCATAAACCACTTGAGCTACCCGGGCTCCTGCCCCTAGAATCCATTGTGTTAGCATATTCATTTACCTCACCCTCTTCTGCTACAAGGTTGAAATGCTTAAATATTTGGATGTTACTCAACTTGGATGTTGATATGGTGTCAATAATTAGGCAGCATTTGACCTTAGAAGATTCTGAAGCAATGTACAACATGTCTTGTTGCTGCTTCTGAAGATGTATAGAAATAATGACCACTTTCCCAAAATTATTTTTGAGAAACTGTCAAATGTAGATGTAATGATATCTTAGATATCCTCATATGATTGATATAAGGAGAAAGCCAGCTTTCTCCAAGGAACAGAGAGGTTAGAACAAAGCCAACTAGAGACATGCTGATAGCAGCAGTGGTGTGGCTAATACACATTAACTTCACCAAGCAGCAAAAAGCTCAGAGGGCAAGGAAATGAAATTTCACATCTCACAAGAACTGTGCGAGTATGTATGCATACTCTCACATGGTCGACTCTACTACGGCACATAACAACAACAGCTTTTAGGCTAAATCCTAGATTGTATCAGAGAGGGACTAGAGGTGGGAAAGAATTGTTATATGACTACTTCTTAATTTTTCTCTATTTCTGTTTTTTGTTAATTTTTTTTTTTTCTGTTTCTGTTTATAGCATGGTAATTTTAATTTGGCTATACAGTAATGAAATCAGCTTTCATGGATAATTGCAGACTGGATTCATTGTTTTCTAAGTCAAATTACTTTATGCCATAATTTCTAACTCAAAGACAGACAACATTTTGAGGGATTTGAACAAACTAATAAACTGCATACAATTTGAAAATGCATTTGAATTGTCACCAAAGTTATCCAGAATATCTCAATAAAATGTACCTTGATTGTTATAACTTCTGATTAATAAGGAATATCTAAATGCTTTACTGATGTTATTGTTATTATGTGCCATCAAGTTGTCTCCAACTCAGAGCATCTTATGTGTAACAGAATGAAACCCTGCCTGGTCCTGTGCCAGCCTCATGTTCCTTACTATGACCCCATTGCCGCCGCCACCATGTCAATCCATCTTGTTGAGAGCCTTCCCCTCTTTCGTCGACCCTCCACCCTACCAAGCATGACATCGTTCTCCAGAGAATGGTCCCTTCTGACAACATGACCAAAGTAGGTGAGATGAAGTCTGGCCATTCTCACTTCCAAGAAGCATTCTGGCTGCATTTCTTCTAGGACAGATTTGTTAGTTCTTTCAGCAGTCCATGGTACTTTCAGCATTCTCCGCCAACACCACAACTCAAAAGCATCAATTCTTCTTCATTCTTCTTTAGTCATTGTCTAGCTCTCGCATGCATATGAGGTGATTAAAAATACCATGGCATGGGTTAGGTGCATCTTAGTCTTCAAGGAGATATCTTTGCTCTTCAGCACTTGAAAGAGGTCTTTTGCAACAGATTTGCCAATGCAATATGTCTTTTGATGTTTTGACTGCTGCTTCCATGGGCATTGACTGTAGAACCAATATGAAGTCTTTGACCACTTCAATCTTTTCTCCATTCATCATGATGCTGCTTATTGATCCAGTTGTGGGGATTTTTGTTTTCTTTATATTGAGGTGTAATCCATACTGCAAACTGTAGTCTTTAATCTTCATCAGTAAGTACTCCAAGTCATCCTCACTTTCAGCAAGCAAAGTTGTGTCATCTGCATATCTCAGGTTATTAATGAGCCTTCCTCTAATCCTGATGCTATGTTCTTCATATAGTCCATGATTGGATTCTATGCTTCACTAGCTGATTCTAAATTCTAGGAGCTTATTTACTTAGATGTCATGAAAATGTAATGATGTATACAGTACAGATCAAGTGAGATTCAGTTTTATAAGTATTTTTTAGTAGGATGTGTACTCTGCCTGGAATGTCCAGCATAATCAAAGACTGTCAAAGACTGGAAACAAACTCTTGAGATTAACTAGTGTAATCATTTATAGTTGGGGAACTTGATACCCAATCTTGTCCAAGGTCATTTGCAAGTTGTTGTTGTTGTTGTTAGGTGCTGTCGAGTCAGTTCTGACTCATAGTGACCCTGTGTATAGTAGAACGAACCACTGCCCAGTCCTGAGGCATCCTCACAATCCTTGCTAGGCTTGAGCCCATCATCACAGCCACTTTCAGTCAATCTTGTTGAAGGTCATCCCCTTTTTTGCTGACCAGGCATGACATCCTTCTCCAGGGAATGGTCCCTTCTGACAACATGACCAAAGTAGGTGAGATGAAGTCTGGGCATTCTACCATGGTGCTAGACACTCAATAAATCTTGGTTTTGTTGTCTGTGTTTGGGGACCACCCACTCTCTGTACCTTTCTTTTCTTCCTCTCTTATTCATCTTTTCCTCTTCCTATGTGTTTCTCTGTTTCTTTTTTCCAAGATTTTCCCTCCCTACCCTTATCTTAAGGAGCCCTAATGTTGCAACAGTTAAGTGCTCAGTTGCTAACCAAAAGGTTAGTACCTCCAACCTCACCTGCAGGAGAAATACCTGGTTGGTTATCTGCTCTTGTAAAGGTTACATTCTCATAAACCCTGTGGAGCAGTTCTACTCTGTCATATTGGGTCACTGCAAGTCAGAATCAATTTGATGGTACTTCCTTGGAAGGAATAGTGGGCAAGCTACTTCCCTAGTGATATTGCCTCGGAAACCCAAGGAGGGGTCACTATGAGTGACTCAAAGGCACAGTCAGGTCCGACTTGATGGCACATAACAACAACAACAACAGCACCTATATCTTGGGCTTTCAACGAGTATTTATTGATAATAATCTCAATCAAAAAGCACTTATAGAGCACTTACTATGAAACAGGCACTGTGCTAGCAACACTAGATTTAAATACAACTGCCTGTAGTGCTCTTGAAGATACTTTAAATTCATTTGCATGCATGAGCTGTATTCTTGCCAGGCAAATAAGTTTGCAAACTACATCCACTTGAAGTTGTTGTTGTCATCAAGTCAATTTCAACTCATAGTGACCCCACACAACAGAGTGCAACTGCCTCAGAGTGTTTTCCTGATTGTAATCTTTACAGAAGCAAATTGCCAGGTCTTTTCCCACAAAACCACTGGGTCAGATAGAATCACCAACCTTTTGGTTAATGGTGAGTATTTAACCATTTGCAGCACTAGAGCTACTGAGCTTGAAGTTAAACAAGGCCATGTTGTCAGCCAAATTGTGTTCACATTTTCTGTGCTTCCAAAAGGGGGGGAGTGGTAGACCATAGGGAAGAGCCAGGAACCCTTGAATAGGGATCACTGGAATGTCAGAAAGCAACAGTGAACAGTAGTGGAGGAACAAAAGTCAAAGGATAGCCAGGCATGTCCTTTTGACTTGTGAATCCAACTTCTGACAATTAGTCTGAGGAAAAAATTATAGATCTGCTCAAAGACAGAGCTTAAATATGCTCCTTGCAGTAGAGCTCTGGCAGCACAGTGCTTACGGTATGTGATTGCTAACTAGAAGGTTGTTGGCTCAAATCCACCAGCCACTCCGCTGAAACAAGACTGGGCAATCTACTTCTGTAAAGATTTATCACGTCGGAAACCTAGTGAGGATCACTGAGTCAGAATTGACTTGATGGCAGTGGGTTTGTTTGTTTGTTTTTTTAATCTAACAGTAAAATCATCACAAGTGATCCGTACAAGCTTAAATAAATCAGAGGGCGATTCATCAATGTGGAAAAGGGACTAGGTTATATTATTCACTGACAAAAGTAGGATACAAAGCAAAATTTACTGGGTGAACCTGCGTTTATAAGTATATTTGAATAGAAAAAGAAAGGGAGGCTAGCAAGATATTAGTAATAATTGACTCTGAAGGTCAGATTATGAAGTTTTTCTTTTTACGTTTTGTTTTCTGTATATATATGTTCATATATATTGTTGTTGTTATGTGCCGTCAAGTCGGACCTGACTCATAGAGATTGTTCCTTGGGTTTTCCAGGTGGTATCACTACGGAAGTAAATTACCCAACCTTCCTACCCAGGAGTGGCTGGTGGGTTTGAACCGCCAGCCTTCTGGTTAGCCGTCAAGTCCCTTAGGCATTATGCTACCAGAGCTCCTTTCATATATGTATGTGTGTATGTATATATATATACACATACACACACACACACATGAAAACCACTAAACACACACACATACTAATGTGTTGGTGTGTTGGCGTTTTGTGAGTAGAGACAATACAGATAATCAGGTAAGTGGATAGAGAGAGAAGGGAGGTAATCGCCATGTTCAGGTGGCACATAGAGTCCGATGTCTAGCCAGACAATGTTCAATGAACCCTGTAAAGAACAACTTAACTAAAGCGAAATGCCCTGGATCCTGGATGTTGTGTGTGAACGTATCCTTTCTGCCATCAGGTCGACGCCCATGGCAACATTCTCCTCAGCACTTTGGAAATCAGGAATGAGACGACCGGCTCGGAAGTACTCACAAGCGTGAGTGATCCTAAGGCCACCATGTACTCGTATGACAGCGCCAGCATCCAGTACCGCAAGCCCCTGAGCAGCCGCGAGGCCTACGGGCGCGCCCTGGACCGACACGGCGTGCACAGCAAGGGCCGCATCCGCAGGCGCGCCTCGCAGCTCAAAGTCAAAATCCCTGACTTGACTGATGTGAACTCCATAGACAAGTGGTCCCGGATGTTTTTCCCCATCACCTTTTCTCTTTTTAACGTCGTTTATTGGCTTTACTATGTACACTAAGGTCTGTCCTCATGGCTCAATTTAGAGTACTTTTCTCTTGTCTTGTTTTTTAACCCCACAGGTCCCCAGCAGGGATACTGCTGTGTTTTTTGAGGTAGGAGATTCAGCCATCCAATTGGTTTTAGGTCTTGCATATCAATTTTATTACTGCACCATGTTTATTTCAAAAAAGAAAAAAGAAAAAAAAAAAAACAACCTTTTTTTCCAGTCTACCGTGGTCCAGGTTATTAGCTCTTTCAGAGCTCTAAAATTGCCATGTTTACAAAAACAAACTAACACAAAGAGAGAAGTTAGACAGTAGATCTTTAGCAGTCTTTCCTAGTCTCCCTGGATTTTACCGATTTATCTTTTTTAATGGATATGAAGAGAGGACCCAGCTCTCTGCCTGCACTTCTTCCTGGCAAACTGTAACAACCTCGTGCTGCCAAAAAACAACAACAACAACAAAATTTTTTTCCAGGATCTCAGAAGAAAAACAAAGCCATTGACAAGTTACAGGTTTCCAGGAAGAGGAGAAATCATAAAGGAAACTAGAAGAGGAAGGAAGACTCCTCTCTGCCCTTATATCCCCTGAAGTCCCTTGTGGAAGGATCCTCAGCTCCCTAGGGAGGATAGAGAGGAAAAGTTAGGCACACTGAAATGGCCATCTTCACCTCATCTCTTAGCTGGATAGCCTGAAAAATACTTTTCTCTCAGGTCTCCAGGCAAAATTAACTTTTGAGTCCAACCTAGTAGCCCTTGGGGACATTTTTTCTTCTTCTTCTTTTTGAGACTGAGGAGTTTGCGGAGAATTGAGCATTTTTTCTAACTGACCATCTCAAATGAGCAGCCCTGAATTCATTTCATTACCCTGGAGTCGGTTAATGCTGTGCCATGAAACCAACTCCCACATTTCATGTTCCTGCTCCAGCGAGAGGGAGATAAGGGGCCAGGGAGAGGACGAAGGTAATGGTGGGCAATTTCTGCTTCGGAAAAGCGTGACCCTTTCCTCAAGGAAGGCAAGATTTATGTGCTGTGAAAAGGGTGCCTGGGCAGTTACCTGAACTGCCAAATCTTAAATCAAATAGTATATATTTCTTAGCCTTCTAGGGAGCAGTAGCTAATGGAAACAGGCTACTCAAACAGGTCTCAGCCAACACTTGATGGCTCTGCTCTCTGTGCTCTGCATTCCAAAATGGGAAAGAGAAGGGAATGCCTTGGGCAATGGATGGACACTGATTTTGTTGTCATTTTCTTCCGTGGCCAGATTTCCAAATTTTAAAGAAAACTTTCAAATTAGCAAATCACAGATTTAAAAAAAAAATGGCAAAAGCACTGAGCCTTCTAACATTGACACTACCCCCTAAAATGTAAGTCCTGTGCATACCATGAATCACTTTTATTATTACTCTGCCTTATCTCTGCTTGTATGTTACTATTGGACTTGGTTCTCAAAGAAAGGGCATCCCTCAGTAGCCCACCAACTCAATTCTAAACAAGTCCCACCAACTACTGCTGGGATTTTTCCCATTGTATGCCATGTAAATTTTATTGTTATTTTAACTCAGCAGCAGCTAACAACAAACCTAAGAACTCTGTGTGTTCATTTGCAAGGTTGAGTAAAATCCTAAGGAGACTAACCAGTGATGGAGGCGATCTGGGGCCTGATCCATGGATGTGAAATAATATTTGAATTAATGCTGAGGATTATTGCCTCATTTGATGACATGGCTTTCTCCTGAAGGCTGTGATGAGGTCTGTGTTTGCAATAATATCTGCTGCTGGGGATCGTCTTAATTGGAAATACAAGGCTGAATTCTAACTGATAGGCCCAAGGGGAGAGAGTTATGAGATATTCTTTTACACAGCAAGAGGGAAAGGCAACCCCACTCCAAATAAATGAATGGTGATGGTTGAAGACAACATATATTTAGTGAGAATATCAAACCCCTGCTTTACCTGGAAAAAAATTAATTAATTACAGGAGAAATTAGTAGGGCATGGGGACCCAATTTTCATTTAGGTTTTCAGTTGGATTATCAAGGAGATCCCCAGCTTATGGGGACCAAGTGATCCATCTTGAACCTCAGTCCCTTGGCAGCCTGAGCTGCCTCACTATAAGCAATCATCACAAAATGCCAATTAGAGGGAAATGTGGCCATACCCTTTAATTATAAGGTTCATATTCCAAGTGACCAGCCAGGAACCACTGTGCAGCCGTTTATTTTAAATGCTGGAAAAGAGACTTTGGGTTGATTCCTAACAAAAAAATGAATCATTCTGATGTCAAATCACTGCTAAAAGCTTTAAGGGTGAAAAGCTAAATCAGAAAGGTAGAGGTCTATAATCTATGTGTTCCTGAACAAAACAATCTTTCTTGATTTCTTCGTTTGGACCATATTCTTGGAAAAGACTGAGGCAATTTATATTTTTCTTCTTTTTTATCTTGCCTTAAAACGTCTATAGGATTTGATGCCTGTGCATCTTTGAGAACTAAAGAACATTTTGAATTCACCTTAACCTTTGTAAAAAGTAAAATTAGTCCTCCTGAATCTGCCCATCAGGCACAGAAGGATGTCCCTATGTAACCTCCTGAACAATAGAAGGGTCAGAGCCACGATTTTTAAAATCTTGATAGATAGTTCTGATTTTAGAGGCAAAAGCAGCCAAAGGAACAGAGAAACTGCCAGCCTTCTGGTTAATGACCTCTGTCCCCACTTCCTTCTTTCTGGACACCTTCTGGCTAAACCCTCCCCTCCTCAGACCTCATCTACTCCTGTCCCAGGCAAAATAGTGGAAAAGAAAATCCTTCCTTCTCCTTTGCCTTTCTCCCTTGGCTTGCCCAACATAATCGACAGGAAATACGAAAGTTGTGTGACATTCCTAAGTGCCCTCAAACTGGTCCCCTGGCCCCATTTCTGAAAGATTCGGATCATTACATCATAGAGGAGTTACAATTTAATTCTTTCCAGGTTGTTTTCCTTTTGCCATGAAAATAGCCATAATCTGCTGCCTTCCATAGGTGCCAACAGAGGCTGAAAATTGCAAGGATTCATTCTTTTACATCACAGTATGTACAGGGAAACAACCCCATGTTCACAGTTCGTAAATCTTGTCTGAACCCTGTGTAGAACCAGCAGAAATATCATCTTTCACTTCACCATGGTGGACACTCACTCAGTCTTTCCATTCATGTTCCTTGGCTTAAAATATCAGGGGTGACATGGACATTACACTTAACAGCTTTGTGAGGCAAAGACCCAGGCATAGACATCGTGGGCTTGAACTACTAGGATCGTTGTCCCTACCCTCTATGTTGCCAAATAGAAACAGCAGACTCGGGGATTCTGCTGACCAAATGATATGTGTTTTCATACATGCCATCTTTATTGTGCATTACAATCAATGAAGAATCTTGAAACTGCAGAGAGAAAAATGTGGTGCAGAGAATAAACTCCGGTTTATGGCTCCAAGGACAGGATTTCCTTAAACAAATATTATGTACAGTACATACAAACGTTGACTAAACTCCATCTTTCCGAACTCAATGACTATTTTATAAATAATCATTTAAGAAAGAGCTCAACTAAAATTTGCCAAGTTAAAACAAGCAAACAAAAAGATATATTTATAATGCTAGAAGGAAACTATCTCCAAGATTTCTTATGTGGACTATTTTGATTAGTATCTTACCAAAGGTGATATGCCACCATTTCTTCCCCCCTTAAACAAAATGCAATTATTCTTCCCGGAAGGGAGAAAAAGGAAATGTGCAAGCATTTCTTGTGTTGGTTCAATCGGTGGTTACTGGGTTGAGGAGGGCAGAAAAACAAAAACAAACAAGCAAACAGTAAACATGAAGGCAAACTTGTTCATGGAATGTAGAATGTTATGTAATCTTCCTTGTAAATTCTGTACATAGTTCATTGAACTGCTCCCTGTTGCGTGGTGGTCCTCAGCTTTGGATGGATGTTTGAAAAATCCGAACCTTGTAAATAATGTAAGATTTTGAGGCACTTGCTTTTATTCATGAAGTGAAACAACTAGTGATTTGGGCCCAAACCAGAATCCTTTTAGCTCTTGCTCTTTCTCTGCCATTTTGTGTGTGCAGTTGTGTCACTCTGCTGCAAGCCATAGCCAGGTGTCTGTGATCACTGCCTCATGTCCCTACCCTGCAGATAGAGACAGCAGCTGCCAGGAAGGCTGCAAGCCTGTGGGGCTCAGGAACAGCACACCAGCAGAAACAGGAACTGTAGCAAGCTGCTCCTTGACCGGTGTCATAAAATGTAGGTGTGTTTTCTCTCAGTCATTAGTGGCTATCCATATACTCAGATATTGACTTATCCATGCTGTTGAGGGGGTCAGGAATTGAATAGATGATCAAAATCCACAGGTAATGCAAAGCTTCATTTGCATCAATAGCTTTAGCTTCTAACTTCTTCCTTTCCAACATGTTTCTCAGAACTACTAAAAAGAATACATGTGAATGGATGGATTTGTCCAGGTTAAGCAGACAGTCAAATGTCCAAATGATGGAAAGGGGAGAAAAAACAGAAATAGCAAATGACCTTCATAAGCCACCAACTGGATGATCTGTCCCTGAAAGATGCAGAGGGAACCCTGCCGAATGTTTAAAAGGTAAAGACAAATATTGGTATAAACGGGGAATAAAAACAACCCTTTGTCCATTGGAGGCCAGGGATAGGTTGATGTGTGCTAGTTAAGCTTATAAGAGAGTCTGGTAATTAAATGTTCTCAAATATCTTTCTCAAAAGTCCAGATATTCTTGCCAAAGTCTTCATAATGGTGGGACATTATGCCACAAGATGTGTTTCCATGCAGACTGGCAGTTCCAGAGTGGGAGATATTAACAGATTGCTTTCTTAATAATATGTTAGAGTGGACATGGTCTTCCTTGGAGGCATGAACTTAGCTAGGCAGAGCATTTTAAATACTAGGAGAGTAAAGGGAACCGTCATTGTCAGATGTTTTGGATCCAAAATGTACCGGCCAGGGTCTCCTATCAATTGAATAACAAAATTGCCTTATCAGGTCACTCATTTTTAGCTTCCAAACACCTTCTGCTTTTACATTAACCATGCTTTTTCTAGACGACTGACATCAACAGAACTTATAGGAAAGCCTAATTGTTGGAGGCTGTCATTTCACAAGCATAAACTTGAAAGAAAATCCTTTTTTAATGAAAGGATTACAAACCAGAAACTAAGTCCATGGAAAGATGCAAGTGAAGATAGTTCTTGTGTCTGTTTTTACTTCTCCTATAGGAAGAATTCCTTTATCCATGCTGAAGTTGTCTAACAGTTATGGGTTATTTATTTTTCTCCAAGTCACAAAGTCTTCGGTGTACCAAGGGGCCTGGCAGCCACTCCTGACTGGCCCCTGCATATTTTCTCTGTCCTGAAACAACCAGCATTCATCACAAAGGCTTCAGCTGGAATTCAAATGTGGGAAAAGGCTGTATTTCTACATCAGTTGAAGAGGAAAATCATTCTTATACAGCAACTTGATCTGCATTTCCTGTCACGCAGACAATCTCAAAGGAAATCAATAGGAGGGAGGCCAAATAACATTATGTATTTGCCTTAGGTAGACAGGATTATAGATTCACCAGCTCAAAACAGCCCCATTTGGCAGCCAAAGGACAAACAAGAGCAATCAGTATTGCTGTCTGGCTTCTACTTCCTCCAAAGTTTCCTTTTGAAGAGAAACAGTATATAAAATTGTATTTTCCCAGTATAATTTTTATAGGTGAAAATTATTAAAATATGCTATGTGTGTGCATTTTGCAAGCTTGACTTGTGTCAAATAGAGTATCTTTCTATGTTCCTCCAGGACTTTATACCTTGTTAACCTAATGTAATCTGTTTTTCCTCATCTTTAACCCTCTCAAGCTATCTTGCCAATGAACAGCCAATACCTTTCCATTCTTTTGGACTTACATTGTATATCTTTAGTTGAGTTCTCAAAAATAACTGTTTTTGAAGATTTGTATCAATTCTTGACCTAACTGCCTTTGAAAAAAAAAAAAAAACTTTGGAGGCATCTTGTGGAATCACAGCAGCCTCCTCTCAAATGCTTTGGTTACCTTTCTTTTCTGCCTTTCTATCCCTTATATGGGAGCTCTGGTGGTGTAGTGCCTAAGGCACTTGACTGCTAACCAGAAGGTTGGTGGTTCAAACCCACCAGCCACTCCTCAGAAGGAAGAATGGGCAATCTATGTCCGTAGTGATTCTGCCTTGGAAAGCCAAGGAGGGGTTCCTATGAGTCAGAGATGACTCGAGGGCACATAGCAACAATCGCGCATATAAAGAGTACAGTGTTTACATAAACCTCCTGTCTAGCAGCCTATTTCAAAGTAAAGTGGAAATACAAAACATCAGCTCAAACCTATAGACATTTATATTAGCTTCATTAGAGTTTGAAGTTAAGGCCATCTCCTTACATTGTAGTTGCAACATGGTGAAGTTATACTCAATTCTTCTTCCTCAAACTTGTTTACTCTACTTTCCTTTAGTTACATGCACACAAATTTGTATGCTCTAGTCTCTACCTCGGAAGGAAGGTTGGGCAATCCTACTTCCGTAGTGATACTGCCTCGGAAACCCAAGGAGGGGTCGCTATGAGTCAGGGCTGACTCGACGACGGCACATAACAACAACAACAATAAAAGTCTCTATTTTTAGCTCCCTAGAAGATGCAGATGCAACACTGTAACCCAGTCAAGAAAAAGCCATGAAACACCCTCTCATGGGTAGAAAAGCTGACTTCTTTGCATGGAAGCAGAAATGCTGCTGCAGTGCCCTTCAATTTTCCTCCATAATCCAGGCACCCAGCCCAGTTCTGCATTCCCCCACCACTAGTTGAGTTCGGAAAGTAGACTAGCAGGTAAGGTTGAGCTCTCAGCAAGAAGCTCCTCCCATCTGGCTGATAAAGCTTCCAGGCCTCCAGTTGCTGGTGAGTTGATTCCAACTCATGGTAAGCCCATGTGCTCTATAAATTTGCCAATGCTGATTTTTCAGGAGTAGATTGCCAGGCCTTCCTTCGGAGTTGCCGCTGGGTAAACTTCAATCTCCAGTCTTGCAGCTAGCGGACAAGTACATTAACTGTTTGCACCACCCAAGAACTCCTTCCGAGTCTCCAGAACCTCTGTTATCCATTCTCTCTGCCCTGCCCTTTCCCCACTCCCCTGTCTTAGGCATGTGACAAAACTGAAGGTTTACTTTTTAAATTGCTGTAAGCATTCCTACCTCCCAACTCTAAATATTATGATCCCATTGAGAGCTTCCTTACTATTCAAAATAATTAAGAGAATGACTAGAAATTCCTCCATGACATTGTAGTCCAATTTATGAATGAGATGCCTTCTTTTCCGTAAAATTAGCCTAGTGTTTCTGTCCCTTGACTCCGCACTCTGTGAGGACCATTGTTCCAACCTCTTCATGGACAGACACATACACCAAGTCTTTCAAAGTAGTGAGTTCTTAGTTCAGTTTAGTTAGTTAGTTAGTTAGTTATTTTCCCTCCTGGTTTCTCATCCTTTTTACCTAGATATGATTTTGTATTTAATACTAGCTTTTTGAGGAGCTCTGGTAGCATAGTGCCTAAGGCACTTGACTGCTAACCAGAAGGCTGGCGGTTCAAACCCACCAGCCACTCCTCGGAAGGAAGGTTGGGCAATCCTACTTCTGTAGTGATATTGCCTCGGAAACCCAAGGAGGGGTTGCTATGAGTCAGGGCTGACTCAATGGCACATAACAACAACAACTGGCTTTTTGAAGACAGAGGAACCCAACCCAAACCTACTACCATCAAGTTGATTCCAACTCATAGCAACCCTATGGGACAGAGTAGAACTGCCTCATAGCCTTTCCAAGGCCATAAATCTTCACAAAAGGAGACTGCCTCATTTCTCTCCCATGGAGCAGCTGGTGACTTCAAACTGCTGACTTTCTGGTTAGCAGCACAGTCCTTTAACCACAGCACCATCAGGGCTACAGGAAGCACCCCTAAATCTTCAAATTTTGACCAAATTGAGATTGATACTTACTAATACATAAAACAATTAGGACTGATTCAGGCGCAAGTAACAAAAGATGCAACTAAAAGTACCTTTAATGATAAAAGGTTCTGACAATAAATCACTATTATATGAGATAATAACATTTTACTGGATTATTTGCTGGGTTGGTCATTTCAATAGCATGATTATGTCATCAAGGCCCCGCGTTCCTTCTATCATCACCTCTTCTTTCATGGTTGCATGTCAGCAGAATCCCTATGGTTGCATGTCCTCAGTGCCCTTATGGTTGCAAAATTGCTGAAAGTACCCCTCCTCATGCACCCATAGCAAGAAACAGAAAATGGCAAGTTTTGTCTTGGGTCTCTTTTTAAGAGCAAGGAAATCTTTCCCCAAAACTTCCCCAGCAGTCTTTCCTTTTTTCCCATTGGTTAGGGTTGGAATGGAGCAAATCCATTCCTGAACCAGTCACTGACAAGAGGAATGGAAATTATCATGACTGGCTTATAACTTTGACTCCCAGTGCTGCCTGCTGCCAAATGTCTGAAAAATAATTGGGATATTTAACAAAGAAAATGGCTTTTGGGTATGAGTCGGGGCCGACTCGACAGCACATAACAACATAACAACAACAACCAACAATGACTACCACACGGTGATCCAAGAAGTCAGAAAACATTCTCCCACATAAAAATTCATAATCTGATTTTCACTACTCTGGTGGTGCAGTGGGTAAGGCATTTGGCTTCCAAACAGAAGGTCAACAGTTCAAACTCACCAGCCGCTCTTCAGGAGGCAGGTGGGGCAATCTACTTTTGTAAAGATTTACAACCTCAGAAACCCAATGGTGGTACTTTGAGTCCAAATTTACTCGATGGCAGTGAGTATACAGCCTAGATTTAATCCTTTCAACTTGACCATCCAGACTTTGAGTAGCTCAAAGATGAGTGGAGAATAAGAGACAATAAGTCCTCTCTACCAAGAACTAGATATTATGCCCTGTAGACTCTCTTCTTATTCCTCTGTTCCCTACTTTCCAACACACACACACACACAATAACTTCCATCATTCTCTAGAGAGGAATAGTAGAAGGAATAGCTTACGTAACAACTGAGTAGCGTGGAATGTGCCCAGTTCCTTTTGGATATCGTTATTGTTAGGGGACAATGTGCCCCAGTTTGAATGAAACAAACTAGTGTGTCTAGTTGAATGAAACTAGTCCTAGTGTGCATTTTTAATAGAGTCCCCTTTCACTCTCAAAATTGTCCATTTGGATAATAAATTATATGGTCACCCTAACTATGAGATCTCAGCAACCTGAAGGTCATGGGAGAAGTTCATAAATTTAGTATTAACACATGGGAGAAATATGTGCCTTGGCTTCCTATGAATCACTCACAAAGGCTGATCTCAGTCTCCTCCACCACTCATGCTTGCTTTATTTCTCACTGTTCCCCTTACTCAGCTGTAAGCAAACTAATCTTTAGGCCTCTCCTACCATTCCACTCCAACAGGCATACATCATCCCAAAACGTTCTCACTGCTGGGCCTGAAGTTCTTACATTTTATTCCCACTGCCCATATTTGCCTCTTCCCAGCCCATCCTAATCACAGATTCTACCTCAGGTTAGCATCCTTCGAGAACCCATTCTTCCCGCATTCTATTCACTCTCGTGCTAGCACACCCTCAATTCCAGTTATAGTAAGTGTTTCACTAGTGTATTTTCCAGTGATTTTGCAAATAGATAGTCTGCTTCCCTAAAAAGTGTAGGCACCCTGGTGGAGCAAGGGTTAAAGCAATCAGCTACTAACAGAAGGGTCAGGGGTTTGGATCCAGCAGTCCCTCCAGTGGGAGAAAGATGTGGCAATCTGCTTCTGTAAAGATTTCCAGCCTTGGAAACCTTATGAGGCAAGAAAGTCACTCCACGGCAGTGGGTTAAAGAAAGTGTAAGGTCCTTAAAGGTAAGCACTAATTCTGTTATATCACCCAAAGCCTTTGTTAGAGTCCATAAATGCTGATTTATGACCTACAGTGGTAACTATAGTGATAGAGACACACACTCCCATAACAGGTAATAGTTTAGGACACAGATAATACTTTCGTGAGTCAAGCACCTCCTATATACCAAAAAAATAAAAAAATAAAAAAAAGCCAAACTCACTGCCATTGAGTCAATTCCAACTCATAGTGACCCCCATGGGGTTTTCGAGGCAGTAAATCTTTACAGAAGTAGATTGCCCAATCTTCCTTCTGCAGAGTGGCTGGTGGGTTTGAACCTGCAACCTTCTGGTTAGCAAATGCCTTAGGCACTGTGCCACCAGGGCCCCCGAAATACTCTCCTTATTTAAGTCCCATAGAACCTACACCTACAACCTGCAAATGGATAAAAACAGTGCAGAGTTGCAGGTGAGTCCAGTTTGGGGATCTGTGCAAAGTGGCCATTGAGATTACATTCACTAAACAGACTGAATCTTGACAATACTACCATTCTAGATCCTTGCCAGTTCTAGCAGAATTGAACTTCCCATGTTAATTACTACTACTTTTCTTTTATGGGCTATTTCTTTTTATTTAAAGTTTTATCCCCTTCTCTCCCATTATACACATTTGCCTTATCGCAAGGCTTTTGACTCTACTTTCTATGTCATGTTTAGTTTTGAAGGTGGAACTGAGCAACATTATTGATGGAGCACTCTGGTGTGGATTCTAAGAGAATACTCCCATAGAGTATTGCACACCAAATTCTACTTCTGTTAAGATATAAAAAAATGGAGGCTTTCGAACAATTTAAGAGGGATTGGCAGTTCTTGACATTCACCACTACCTCTCAAGACTGCAGAAAACAGATTTAGAAGGAAATGCATTTTCTGACCCCCACACCTCCCCTTCAATTGTTAACCTTCTTATCTTCCTGTGATGTATATTACTTACTTGCATAAAATAAATATGTCATTTGCAAGTCTTAACCTCAGAGTGGCAATCACTCATCCAGTTTTATTAGAGAACATATTTATCTCTCTACTTGATATTTCCCCCAAACTCGTGTTATATCTGCTCTCTTTTTTTCTTTTTTTAAGGTAATCAACTCATTCAACTCAACTCCTTATTAATGTTCCCTATATCTATTTGAAACACTCACTGGATAAAGCTTGAAGTGTCTTCTATTTTGCAACAATGTCCCTGAAACATTTTTAGGGGAGCCCCTTGATTATTCTAACTCACTGGAATGTCCCAGAAAACAGAATTATATATATCCCAATAATCTTTCATATTCAGAGCATCCACTACTCCACTAAATAGGAGATGCTTATGATTAAATATAAGCTTTTATTGACTGTGATGCTCAGCTCCTTATTTTAAAAAGGCCAATGACCCTCTTGATAAGAGCTACCACATGAGAGTTTGTGATGTGACATTTAAAAGCCAGGATAACATGAGGTGTGTGTTTTTTTGGTTTTGCTTTGTTTCGTTTTTTTCAGAAATTCCAAATGGTATAAATGTTTACAAGGACCAAAAAATTTTTGGCATCTTTAAATAAGCTTTTCATTCTTGACCACCAGGGAGCATTTCATGCCAGTGTGATAGGAGCTAATGTGAAATAATGTTGTTGTTTCTGTTCACAGATTAATGGAAATAGAGATTGAAAAGTGAAATATTGTTTAAATACAAAATAAAACTGTTTTTGAGAGAAAAACATCTGGGTTGAGGGTGGCTTACTTGGAACATTGTCTTGGCTGTCCATCATCTCTGTGTCATGGTTTTTCATCTTTTGGCTTTTCCTGAGGAAGCTCCATCTGAGGCAAAGATGAACATAGTGAATGAGGAGGTTCAGAAAGCAGGATTCATGAGGCTAAAGAATAGGAAAATTACTACCCTGCCAGCAATGGAACACCTCTTTGGCTACCACCTCACCAAAAAATTTTATTCAATTCAAAAATTAGCTAAACTTCCCAAACCAGTCTCCTGCTATAATAATTTTAATTCATAGCACTCTGTACTAAACAAGTGGAGCTTTCAGAAGCAGGTGCTATATATACATATAAACACACACACACACACACAGAGAAATGTGTAACTTCCGTTGCCTCTCTAAGTCCGTTATGCTAAACTCACCAAATATGTTAGAGGATGTTCAGTGCTCTATTCCTTGTGTTTTTAAATTTCCACTAATCAATTTGCTGAATTGTCTATCTACTATACATCCAAACATGATTTAGGTAATTCATACTCAGATTGGTGTTACACAGTTCTTGTAAATAAAAATAATCCCTTTCTCCCTCTTTATTTTGCAGCAGACAGAACCTCTTCAATTGCAAAGAAACATAAATTTCAATATTTTAATGCTCTTTTGCTCTTTTGACATAAGCATTTCCTTTCTTAACACAAGCAGGTAGTACCTTTGTATTCCTATCAGACCACTCAAGAAATTAAATGGCAAGAATGAATATTTCTGGAAAACCGTAGACATGTTAACAGAATGGGACAGGTTTAACAAATGCCAAGAAAGGAAAGGTGGACTACTTACTTTTATAATTCAAGTTTTCTATTTTGTATCAATATATGCTGCATTTTTCTGACTGAAATTGCTGTTCTGTCCAATGAGACTTGTGAATTTCTGTAGTTGCTTTTTACATTTGAAATCAAACTTTCATACAGCGTGTGATTGATTGTACCCTTTTGGTTAGGGGTTTGATTAAAATATTCTAACTGTTTCATTAATTTCTTTTCACGTGCTTAAAATGCATGAAATTATACCTTAGTTATCTCAAAAGCTATCTGTGGACAATATCCATGAAACCTACAGACTGTGATTTATATACATAGAAGAAGAAACAGATTTCCCTCTAAGGAGTATACCCGCGAATAAGAATCCATACAGTGGCCTCTGATTCCTGACCCTTCATGGCCTTTTTTCTATTCTCAATCATTCATTGAGTAACCGTGTGTTCTTGTAAAATGCAAAATCAACTACATGCAATCAGGTATGGACACAAGAAATGCTTGTGCTCTTGACTTCAGGACTCACAGATACTCCAGCAGTCATGAGACTGTAGTCCACTCTATTTTCGTAAATATATAGGTGGCTTTGCTATAAAATATGTTGCTGGGTTGGTTGTTTTTTTTTTTTTTTTTTTTTTTGCTTTGGTACTTCAAGAGTTTAAATGTTGCACCAAATGAAGAAAGAAAACACACTTACAGGCTGGTGTCAAAAACCATCAGCTGTACTTACAAAAGATGTTGTACAGTTACTGAAATGTAGTTGTTTGGTTTTTTGCTTTTTTTTTTTTTTTTTTACTATAAACGTGTATAATTTGTTACCTTATTAATTCCTAAAACGCAAATAAAACTTTTTTTTAATTAAAAATGCCTACATATAAAAAAGTTAACTTTGTGCTACGCTTTAAAACATGCAAGATTTCAGGCATATCTTTTTATAACTTTTACAAATATTTAGAATTCTGAATCTATCATGTGAGCACTTTTATTGTAAATTTAATACAAAACTAAATCCCTTACTTGGAATAAATTCTTTACAGTCTTATCCAACAATTGGGGGAAGAAAACAAAAAAAAAAAGATACCAGCACTTTGCCAAAAGCTTATTTCTGTACCACTTTGTTCTTTTCTCTTTTTTTTATTTTTATTATTAAATATTTAAGACAACACGCCTTACATTTAAACTTGTGGAGTGTTTATGTATCGGGAAAAAAAAAAAACCAGAAACAGTCTCCTTGTATTCAACAATGATGCGTGAAATGGTCTTAATAGCATCCATTTGTGAGATGTATTATGTAAAATTTCTTTTAAAATCTCCACTGTACATATGAATATTATGGTTGGCTTCTTTGTCAGTCTTTCCTAGTTTGAAGACCTCTGACTTCCAAACTCATTCTCTCCCTTCAGAAAGAATGTGTTGTAATAAAATACTGAACAGATTGAAGGTGTGAAGCTTATTTATCATAAAATTGGTGGTTAGTAGGACAGCTTTTCAATAACAGTCTCAATTCTAGCATTAGGAAATACATTATCATCTACTAGCAAAGTAGATGGGAATCATCACCTTATAGCTGAGCCTCAGCCTGCAGAGTTATCAGTGATTTTTAAGGTTTTCTCCACTGGCCACTATTTCCATAAGACTATAAGGAGCTCTGGTGATGTACTGGGTAGGGCATTTGGCTGCTAACCAGAAGGTCAGTGGTTCAAACCCACTAGCTGATCCACAGGAGGAACATGAGGAAATCTACTTCCATAAAGACTTACAGCTTTGCAAACCCTATGGGTGTCACTATGAGCCAGAATCATCTTGAAGACAATGAGTATGTTATAAATCTATCACCTGTCTGTCAGTCTGTTGTACTGTGGTAGTTTGTATATTTTGATGATGCTGGAAGCTATGCCAGGAGCTCTGGTGGTGTAGTGCCTAAGGCATTTGACTGCTAACCAGAAGGCTGGCGGAAGGAAAACTGGGCAATCTATTTCTGTAGAGATATTGCCTCAGAAGCCCAAGGAGGGGTCACTGTGAGTTGGATTCGACTTGACAGCAGTGACTTTGGTGTTTGGTTTTAGAAGCTATGCCACTGGTACTTCATATACCAACAAGGTCACCCATGATGAACATGTTTTAGCACAACTTCCAGACTAAAATAAACCAGGAAGAAAGGCCTGGTAATCCATTTCCAAAAATTAACCAATGAAAACCCTATGGATCACAAGAGAATATTATCAGACGTAGTGCTGGAAGATGAGCCTCCTATGTTGGAGGTACTCAGAATGCACAGTGCTACAACAATGGACTTGAGCATACCTGTAACTATGAAAATGGTGCAGAATCAGGCAAAGCTTCATTCTATTGCCCATGGGGCCACCATGAATTGGAGCCAACTTGGTGTCAACTAACAATATGTTATAAATGGGAGAAATAAATGGCCATCTATTTTCTTTACATCAGAGAAGGATAAAGGAGGGTTCTCTTTTGGACATCTGGGAGTGTATGTGTTTGTGAACACAGCACATCAGTCCTGTCACTAGTGTCAACCAGCATATTACCAGTGTCATTAGCTTGCTTGCCATCTGATTCAAAATGCTCTTTATTTTCTTCCCCTCTTTGAACACTGCCTCACCTCCCTTCTGACTCTCCCCTTATCACTTTTCTAAATATTCTTTTTCCTCTTCTTTTTTCTTATTCTTTTCACTGAAGGATCTCCTCTCCCACTTTATTTTCCAACAT
The DNA here is from genome assembly GCF_000298275.1 of Orycteropus afer afer. Classification (NCBI taxonomy): domain Eukaryota; kingdom Metazoa; phylum Chordata; class Mammalia; order Tubulidentata; family Orycteropodidae; genus Orycteropus; species Orycteropus afer. The sequence continues at coordinate 2,920,716 of NW_006921833.1, forward strand.
TCATTCCATTTATTTAACACATCTCTTATTGGCCATGACTATCTTCTCTTCCTCTGTTTTTCTCACCTACCTTAGTATTAATAATTCCACACCTCCTAGACTTTAGAAAATCTAACATTGTTTTGTGACAAGCACTACAAGCATTGGTGCAAGCAAGGTCCTTCTGCACTATCCAAAGGAAGTGGCCTATCTATTATACTTTACTTAAAATACTTTGAAGACTTCTTTGGAAAATCATGAGAAGTTCTGGTTGTGTAGTAAGTAGCATTTGGCTGCTAACCAGAAGGTTAGCATTTCAAACCCACCAGCTGCTCTGTGGGAGGAAGATGAGGCAATCTACTTCCACAAAGATTTACAGCCTTAGAAACCCTGTTGTTTCAACCTATGAGGGTTGAAAATTGACTTACAGGTTTACTGCCTTAGAAACTCTATGAGTTGAAATTGACTCTATGTCAGTGAGTTTGGTTTGGGTTTTGGAAAACCATAAACATCATATAACGATAACCAGCATGTTTGTTTTACAAACTGTTTACTGCTTACTTCAAACTGAGAGAGGCAGAGAGATATATGATGATTAAGTGTGCCTGGGTTCAAATCCTGGCTCTGCAACTTGGTGGAAGTGTTCCTTAGAGCAAGTTATTTCACATCTGAGTCCATTACATCATTTCTTTTCTTTTCTTTCTTTTTTTCCCCCTCCTTCTGTCCTAACCCTTCCTGCCTTCTGAAATTTGACCTTGAACTAATGCACCATTTCTTTTAACTACTTTTTCTTCTGAAAGTTTTCAAATATATCCACCATCCAAATATGACAATTGTCAAGATTTTGCTGCACTTACTTCATATAATCAGTTTTTTGTTTTTGTTTTTCTCCTGAAGTGTTTTAAAGCAAATCCCACAACTTGTGTCATTTCATCCCTATATACTTCTATTAATTATAGACTATTTTTTTCCTGGTAGCGTAGCGCCTAAGGTACTTGACTGCTAACCAGAAGCCTGGTGATTCAAACCCACCAGCCACTCTTCAGAAGGAAGGTTGGGCAATCTACTTCTGTAGTGATACCACCTCGGAAACCCAAGCAGTGGTTGCTGTGAGTCGGTCCAACTAATGGCAAACAACAACTATAACATTATCTTCATTTTGTTGTCATTATGTGCCATTGAGTCAGACCCAACTCATAGCAACCCCTCCTTGGGTTTCCGAGGCAGTATCACTACGAAAGTAGATTGCCCCATCT
>NW_006921833.1:2922810-2923825 GCF_000298275.1 Orycteropus afer afer
CTTTCTGCTGGGTTCGATAATTCACTGCAGTAGCCACGCAGAACTCCCAGATTATGGGGTTTATTATGGAAGCACCAGGCTACAATTCAAGTTCAGAAAAAATGCTCAGTCTCTCTCAGCCCGTTGTCTCTCAGCCAACAGTCTCTCTCAGCCACTCTCCCAGCAATGCGTGTCTCTCGGTGTCTCTTTCTCAGCTGTGCATGTTTCTCAGGAGCACGCTTCTCTCAGCAGCACGTCTTTCTCAGCCAGCAGTCAGAGAGACCCCCTCCACCTCTAGGATGCCTCCTTTTGAGCCCAGCAGAGTGGCCAAACTAACCAATCATAACATCAGAATTCTAAGCACCTGAGAGAGCAAACTTCCCGGAACATTGCTTTGTGCCACTGCTCAACAGAAATACCCCAGGTGGATAATTTTTACAATCAGGAGCTCCTCAGTTGCTCACAGCAAATTCCACCATGGAGTTTACAGACTTATGGCTTGAAAAGCCATACCAGGTAATTTACTACAATGCAGCTTTTTTTTTTTTTTTTTCAGTTTCAACATATGCACATGTTGTCATTGTTGTTAGGTGCTATCAAGCCAACTCCAATTCATAATGACCCTATGTCCAACAGAAGGAAACACTGCCCAATCCTGTGTCATATTCACAATATTTGATATGCTTGAGCTCATCATTGTAGTCACTGTGTCAATACATCTCGTAGAGGCTCTTCCCCACTTTTGCTGACCCTCTGCTTTACTGAGCATGATATTCTTCTCCAAGGACCAGTCCCTTCTGACTAAGTCTGGCTATTCTCGCTTCTAACAAGCATTGTGGCTGTACTTCCTGCACATAGGTATTATCAATGAAAAACTCACAGTACTAAAACAATGAGTTTATCAAGAACATTTTCAGTATAATTGTTATAAAACAGAAAGAAGTAAAATCGAAAGATACTATTAAAATGTATTGAAAAAAACGTTTCTAATATAAGAGTATTTGATGTTTGCAATTAAAACAATTTTAAAGACTTA
>NW_006921833.1:2925015-2925549 GCF_000298275.1 Orycteropus afer afer
GAGACTGCCTCATCTTTTTCCTGAGGAGTAGCTGGGGGTTTGAACTGCTAACCTTTTGGTTAGTAGCCAAGCACTTAAGCAATGTGCCACTAGGGCTCCTTTAATTACATACATGAAAGAGAGAAAATATCAGTAGCAGAAGATGTCCCTTTTTGTTGGACATTGAGCCTATGAACAAGTTCTATCATTATATCACATTCTCAACATAGCTATCAGCTAGAGAAGTTAATGTCTTTTCAAAGAAAGCAATAGTATTCTTAACAGAAATTTTAGCTTTATTAAAATCTTAGATATAAACTTACTTATTTCACTTACCATAGTGATATGGAACATTGTGATTGATGAAATACATTTAGGTTTTCAAGGTTGGCCATCACAAGCGTGGACAGATTTTGTTCATGTTGTCAGAAGGGACCATTCCCTGGAGAAGGATGTCATGACTGGTAGGGTGGAGGGTTGACGAAAGAGGGGGAGGCCTTCAACAAGATGGATTGATACGGTGGCTGCGTTGATGGGCTCAAGTATAGCAGGGAT
>NW_006921833.1:2939371-2940891 GCF_000298275.1 Orycteropus afer afer
TGTTTCTCTATAAATATCCCTTAATGTAAGAGCACGGGGTCTTTTGCTCAACCCACTGTGAGGGTGAAGGCAAGGACCCTAACTTAAGTTAGCTAATAAACTTTCCTATTGCTTTTTGCATTGTCACATGTTGGCAATTTATTCACCCCGAACTACTCCTTCATAACCTGGGCACAACAAAACAAAAATATATAGAACTCAAAGAAGAAATATGAAAAAGTCACAATTATAGCTGAAGATTTCAAAAAAATTTCTCTCAATAATTGACATAACAGAAAATCTTAAAGGATACGATATACTTGAACACCGTTTTCAACCAACTTGACCTAATTGAAGCTTATAAACTATTCTACCCAACAAGAGTGGAATATACATTCTTCTAAAATGACATGCATTGACCAAGATAGTCCATATTCTAGACTATTAAACAAATCTTAACAGATTTTAAAAGTTTAAAGACAAAGTAAGTTCTCTGACAAGAGTAGATTCAATTAAAAACACAAAACAAATTTGAAAAACTTCCAAATATTTGGAAACTAAAAAATGAACTTCTAAATAATGCATGGATTACAAAGGAAATCAAAAGGGAAAGTAGAAAGTAGTTTTAACTGCATAAAAACAAAATGCAACCTATCAGAATTTGTGGAATACTACTAAGGCAGTCAGCTGCCGGGATCCAGGTGAGGAGAGGGAAATCAGGCATGCTCAAAGCAGCAGGGCGGGAAAGCAAGAACAAGGGGATTAAAAGCGAGGAATGTGGACAGAGGAGCAGTCAGTTGCAGGGATCCAGGTAAGGAGAGGAACTCAGGCATGCCCAAAGCAGCAGGTCAGGAGAGTGGGAGAAAAGGGATTAAAAGGACTAGGAATCTGGACAGAGGAGGAGTCAGCCGCAGGGACCCAGATAAGGGTATTACGAGAGTGTGAGGCTGAGGCCAAAGTCCTAATAGCCTCCAGGGAAATCTTTAACCAGAAACCTTTTAGTGTCAGGGATTCTAACAAGTCTTTTTAATGTTGAGGATTCTAAACACTCCTCAGGGCCTTTATCTACCCTCTGGACTCAGCAGGTATCAGAGATTTCCTCCGGACTCAGCACGCATCAGAGAAGTCCTCCGGATTCAGCGCGTATCAGAGATTTGCTCCGCTCCTGAAGTCTTCCACATATCAGGGCTCTGCATCCCCCCTAGATAATAATTCCCTAAGTAGACTTTGGAGCCGGGGATTCCAACACTTCCCCCAAAACCCCTTAGCAACAACCAATCATCTGTACCCCTTTGCCCTGGTGCTACTCCACCCCATATTTTTCTATAAAAATGTGACAGTAATGGAGCACGAGGTCTTTTGCTAAGGCCACTACGTTGGCAAAAGCAGGGACCCTAGCTTGAGCTAGCAAATAAACTTTCCTTTTGTATTTGCATTGTCGTGTGTTGACAACTTCCTCACGCCGAACAACTCCTTCATAAGCTGGGCCCAACATTTGGTGTGTTGGCCGGGAAGGAGAATTTGGAACGAGTGAGGCTGTC
>NW_006921833.1:2941261-2942924 GCF_000298275.1 Orycteropus afer afer
GAGTTTAAAACCAGAGGATCTAATTTGTCTGTGGTAATTAAGAGAAATAAACTAATAACTTTTTGCTCTTCAGAATGGCCCTCTTTTGAGGTGGGGTGGCCTCCGGAGGGCTCACTGGATGGAAAGGTGATTGCAGCTGTATTCGACCGAGTCCAAGTGCCAGGCCCCCGTGGGCACCCGGACCAATTTCCCTACATTTTAGTGTGGCAAGATATAGTGACTAATCCACCCCCATGGCTAAAACTTTTTCTTCCGAACCCTTCTGTTAAGGTATTAACATCCTCACTCGGAACTGGTGGAAAGGAGAAACCCAGATGGCCTGGGTACCGAGCAGCTGTTCCACCAGTTCTGCCTGATTCTCAGGTTGACCTTGATGTGATGGATCTAGAAAGCGGCGTGTCTCCACCTCCCTATGGCCCTCCACCACCTTCCCACCCTCTCCAGGCTCCACAAGTATCGGGAGGGAGTGGAGCGAGTGCTCCAAGCGCACCGCCCGTCATTACAGGCCCAGCCTCCGGCCTCCGCCCTTGCCAGGGGGGCTCCCAGGAGGCTGAGGCTCCATTGTCTACTGTCCAGTCGCTGCCTCTCAGAGCTATTGGCCGGCGCCGTGAGGACGGAAGCAGAACCTGGCAGTACTGGCCATTTTCAACATCAGACCTGTATAACTGGAAAGCGCAAAATGCCCCCTTTTCCAAAAACCCCCAAAGCCTAATTAATTTGTTAGATTCTATATTGTTTACTCATAACCCCACTTGGGATGATTGTCAGCAGCTACTGCAGGTTTTGTTCACCACTGAAGAAAAAGAAAGGATCTTGACCAAGGCCAGGAAAAATGTGCCTGGAGATAATGGGCAACTGACAGCGCTTCAGAATTTAATTGACGCTGGGATCCCGTTATCTCGTCCCGGTTGGAGCTTTGAACGTCCAGAAGGTAGGGAGCGTCTCCAAAAGTACCGCCAGATTCTAATGGCCAGTCTCAGAGCAGTGGCAAGGAAGCCGACTAATTTGGCCAAGGTAAACTTAGTCAGGCAGGGGCCGACAGAGAGCCCTGCAGCATATCTAGAGAGGTTGATGGATGCGTTTAGACTGTATATTCCCATGGATCCACTAGCCAAAGAGAGTAGAGCAGCAGTGGTCCTATCTTTTGTAACCCAAGCAGCCCCTGATATCAGAAGAAAGCTTCAGAAGATAGACAGATTAGGTGAGCAAGACCCTACAGGACTTAATGAAAGTAGCAGAAAGAGTGTATAATACTAGAGAAACCCAGAGGAAAGGGAGGAAAGGATACAGAGGGAGGAAAGGGAATTCCCAGCTAGGGAGAATAAACAAAATCAGAAGGAGTTAGCAAAGATTTTCTTTGCCGGAGCTCGGGGAGACATAGGGAGAGGGAGAGGAAGGAGACTAGACCAACATGACAGGCCCCGCCGAGACCCACCCCTGGCCCCAAACCAATGCGCATTTTGCAAGGGGACTGGACACTGGAAGAATGAATGCCCAAAGAAAGAAAACAAAAATTATGAAAAGCCTGCTCCTGTTAGGACGTTGGTGGCAGGCGAGGACAGTGACTAGAGGAGACGGGACTCAGAACCCCTCCCTGAGTCTTGGGTAACCCTGAAGGTGCAGGGGAAGCCAGTAGAGTTCCTGGTGGATACAGGGGCTCAGT
>NW_006921833.1:2944627-2945972 GCF_000298275.1 Orycteropus afer afer
TCATTATCAGAGTCTATTACTTGACACTTCAAGAGTACAATTTTTAGCCCCAACAGCCTTAAACCCTGATCCCTAACCCTGGCCTAGATAAACCCCTGCATGACTGCTCAGAGATACTCGCAGAGGTAAATATGGTCAGAAAGGACTTCCAGATTGCCCATTGGAAAACAGTGACTTCATCTGGTTCATGGATGGAAGCAGTTTCGTACAGGATGGACTAAGGTATGCGGGTGCTGCGGTGGTAAACAACCAGGAGATTATTTGGGCAGGCGCTTTACCACCAGGAACTTCCACTCAGAAAGCTGAACTTATCGCCATGGCAGAGGCATTAGAAAGGGCAGAGGGAAAGAAGCTAATGGCCTATATGGACAGTTGTTATGCATATGCGACTCTTCATATACATGGCACCCTCTACCGGGAGCATGGGTTCAGAAACACAGAAGGGAGAGAAATAAAGAACCAGACAGAAATTCTTCACTTGTTATCAGCTGTGACCCGGCCGTGAATGGTAGTGGTGGTCCACACCCCAGGGCATCAGAGAGGACACTCCCTTGAAGCAAGAGGCAACCGAGCCACGGACCAGGCAGCTAAGAGAGCTGCCCTCTAAACAGTATGAACTCTAGTAACTAACTTACCTTGCCCGCAACTGGAACCCCTGCCTCCTACTCCCAACTACTCCGGAGAAGACATATGGTGGGTTGAGAGATCACCACAGATAAAAAAAGATTGGAATGGATGGTATATGGACTCAGAGGGAAAACTGATTCTCCCAGAAGAATTGGGGTGGCATCTTCTCACACACCTCCACCAAGCGACTCACTTAGGAGAATGGAAAATGTTGGAGTTATTGGACAAAGAGCAGATCCGTATGCCCCATCAGAAGCGAACAGCTCAGAGTGTGGTGGACGAGTGCCGGGCCTGTCAAGTCATGAAAGTAGGGAAGAGGAAGAACACACACGCAGGTACAAGGAGGAGGGGGAGGGAGCCTTGCCGCCATTAGGAAATAGATTTCACTGAAGTTAAACCAGGTAAATATGGATACAGATACCTCTTAGTGTTAGTGGATACTTTCTCGGGATGGGTGGAAGCGTACCCCACTAGAAGGGAAACAGCCGTGGTAGTGGCCAAAAAGATTTTAGAAGAGATAGTACCTAGATGTGGAATGCCTAGAACGTTAGGGTCAGACAATGGACCAGCTTTTGTAAGTAAAGTTATCCAGGGCTTAGCCTCAACTCTGGGGGTAAATTGGAAACTACATTGTGAATATAACCCTTAGAGTTCGGGGCAGGTAGAAAGAATGAATAGAACTCTAAAGGAGACCCTATCTAAATTGGCAATAGAAACT
>NW_006921833.1:2965041-2969698 GCF_000298275.1 Orycteropus afer afer
AATCACAGCAGTCTTCAAGGATGCTGGAGCTCCCTTCACAAATTTATTCCTCACGGTACTGGTGAAAGGTGTGTCTTCTGGACTCTCCATTTCTGGCTCTCAGGGTCTAATCTGACAAATCCATTCTAACAGGTCAATTTCCTTAAGCCTCTGGATTCCTTCTTCTACATTATACCAAGGCAGGTCTGGTACTTCAACTTGACTTAAGGTAGGCCACTGCATAATCCATGCCTCAGTAAGCCAATCAAATAACTATTAGATCCTTTCCTAACCTCTTGAGCTGAAACATTGAATGAAGAATCCATACTTAGTGGGTCTAAATCAATAAACTCAGATTGATCCAATCTTACATTCCTTGCATCATTATCCCACACCCTCAGTAGCCTTTCCCATACATATTCTCCAGGTTTCTGTCTGTACATGTTAGCAAAATCAAGTAGGTCTTTTCAGGTATAGTGTACCACCTCCTCAGTCACACTTTCTATTTCACCTTTTGGGACTCGCTTGGACTTAACTTTAGTTATAGGTCTAGCAGCAACAATGGGTGGTTGAGGCAGTTCCTGAGAACATTCAGGAATGTCTTCCATGACCTCTGCCTCAGTTTTATGGGCAGGGGATAATGGTTTTACTGTAATCCATTCAGATGGGAGGGATTCAACAGAATTTACAGGCTCCATATCCTGATCTTCCTGATTATCTGTGCGTATGTTCCCATTCCAGGTTTCGGGATCCCATTTTTTCCCAATCAATGCCCTCATTTTAACTACAGACACTGTTCTGAATTTCCAATTTAATTGGCATTGTAATTCAGCCACCCTTACAATAAGACTCTGGGTTTGTTTTTCAGCAATATCATCTCTGTTACTAGAAGATATAAGGCTTTCTTTCAGAGCACAACAGGAAGCACTGAGGTCTTTTATGCAGTGCATAAGCCAAGACTCAGCTCTGGCTCATCTCACTCTTTCACCACTTTGTCTAGTGTAAGTAGGACCAACCAACCAGCTTCCTTATACTCCTCATGCTGACAAAATTGCAGAAAAGTATCAAATACTCGATCACCCAGAGCATCACTTCTCACAGTTACTTGATCTATCAGTGGTGCTATTTCACGTATTAATGTTGACACCTCACACCACGGATTAGCAGGGCTCTCTTTACTAACAGACACAGGGTCACTAGTGTCTTTAAGATTAATCAAACTGGAGAACCAATTTAGGAAGCCCATCTTATGATTTATGATTTTGCCTCTCTAGAACCACTCCTGGTACCAAATGTGTTAGACTGGGTTCTCCAGAGAAACAAAACCAGTAAAGCTTATATATATATATATGTATATATGTATATGTATATATAGAGAAATTTATCTTAGGAAAATGGCTCACACACTTATAGAAGCTGACAAGTCCAAAGTTCCTGCATCAAACATCAAGCTGGAGGCTTTTCCATGTCAAGCTGGAGGGTTTTCCCAACTCTTGCAACCACAGGGCTGTGGAGCTCAAGGCTGGCAGGCAGTACACTGGCTGTTGACTCCAACAAATGATGAATCCAAGATCTCCAGGCTGAATGGTGGATTGTTCACTCACAGACAGTTGTAGGTAGCACAACAGAATCCCGATCCACAGAAGAATGTCTCTTTTCCCAGGATGTCCTTAGATATACTGGAAGCAGACCACACCCCTAGGGAAATTCCCTTTCAACAGATTGCCTGCTCTGATCCCATGATGACAATAACCACATCACAACAGCTTAAACCACACAGAATTGTGGTCCAGCCAAGTTGACACACAGCTCCAACTATCACACCTTTACACTAAAAACTACAAAATACTGCCCAAAGAATTGAAGAAAAACATAAATAAATGAAGAACTTTCTTTATTGGTTCAAAGATTCAATAGTGTTACGATATTAATTGTCTCCAAAACTGACGTATAAATCCTACGCAATTCCAATCAAACTGCAGTAACTTTTTATTATTATGTAACTGATCCTGAAATTCATATGGAAATGCAAAGAACCTAAAAGCCAAAATGACTTTGGAAAAACAAAGAGGGCTAACACTACTGGGCTGTAAGACTGAACATAAAGCTACAGTAATCAGCACAGTATGGCACAGACAACAAGACAGATAGATGGAAAGAAAAGAATAGACCCCAGGAATGGGTGCACACATATGGACAACTGATTTTTGACAAAGGAGCAAATGCAGTGTAGTAGAGAAAGAATAGTCTTTTCAACAATTAAGTATCTATATGCAAAAAGTTAACATTGATCCATACCTTACACCATATATAAAAATTAATTCAAAATGGAACTTTTTCATAAATATGAAAACCTTAAACTACAAACATTCTACAAGAAAACAGGAGAAAATCTTTGTTAATCTGGATTAGGCAAGATTTCTTAGATACAACAACAATAGCACAATCCCAAAACTTCAACTGAACTTCAACAAAATTAAAAACTTCAGCTCTCAGCATCATTAGCCATCAAAAAGATGCAAATCAAAACTACAATGAGATATAATGTCAATCCCATTTTTAGCAAAAATCAATAGCAACAAATGTTAGCAAGGATGTGGAGAAATTGAAACTCTTACCCATTGCTGGTGGGAATGTAAAATGGTAAAGCGGTTGGGGAAAATGGTGTAGCTGTTCCTCAAAAAACTAAAAATGGAAATACCATGTTGTTGTTAGTTGTTAGGTGTTGTTGAGTCAGCTCCAACTCAAAGCAACCCAATGCACAGCAAAACGAAACACTGCCCGGTCCTGTGCCAGCCACAAAATCCTTGCTATACCTGAGCCCATTGTTGTAGCCACCATGTCAATCCATTTTGTTGAGGGCCTTCCCCTCTTTTGTCGACCCTCCACCTTACCAAGCATGGCATCCTTCTCCAGGGAATGGTTCCTTCTTACAGCATGACCAAAGTAGGTGAGACAAAGTCTGGCCATTCTCGCTTCCAAAGAGCATTCCAGCTGTACTTCTTCCAGGATAGATTTGTTCTTTCTTTTTGCAGTACATGGTACTTTCAGCATTCTTTGCCAACATCACAAAAGCATCAACTCTTCTTCGGTTTTCCTTATTCATTGTCCAGGTCTTACATGAATATGAGGCGATTGAAAATACCATGGCTTGTGTCAGGTGCACCTTAGTCTGGAAGGAGGTATCTTTGCTCTTCAGCACCTGAAAGAGGTCTTTTGCAACAGATTTGCCCAATGCTATATGTTGTCTGACATCTTGACTGCTGCTTCTATGGGTGTTGATTGTAGAACTAAGTAGTATGAAGTCTTTAACAACTTCAATCTTTTCTCCATTTATCATGATGTTGCTTATTGGACCAGTTGTGAGGATATTTGTTTTCTTTATGTTGAGTTGTAATTCAAACTGCAGACTATACTCTTTAATCTTCATCAGTAAGTGCTTCAAGTCATCCTCACTTTCAGCAAGCAAAGTTGTGTCATCTGCATATCACAGGTTGTTAACGAGTCTTCCTTCAGTCCTGATGCCACATTTTTCTTCATATAGTCTATCTTCTCAGTTTATTTGCTCAGCATACATACTGAATAAGTATGGTGAAAGGATACAACCCTAACACACTCTCTTCTTGATTTTAAACCATGCAATGTCCCCTTTTTCTGTTCCAATGACAGCCTCTTGGTCTATGTACAGGTTCCTTATGAGTACAATTAACCATTCTAGAATTCCCACTCTTCTCAATGTTATCCATAATTTGTTATGATCTACACAATCGATGCTTTTGCATAGTCAATAAGACACAAGTAAACATCTTTCAGGTATTCTTTGCTTTGAATCAAGATCTATCTGACATCACCAATGATACCCCATGTTCTATGCCCTCTTCTGAATCCAGCTTGCATTTCTGGAACTATCATATGACCCAGGAATTACACTCCTAGGCTTGAAATTACCCAATTTCCCAAAAGACTTGAAAGCAGAGATTCAGAGACATTTACACCAATATTCATTGCAGTACTGCTCACAATAGCCAAAAGGTGAAACCAAACTAAATACCGATCAATAGATGAATGGATAAACAAAATGTGGTACATAAATATAATGAAATACTACTAAACCAGTAGGAGAAAGGAAGTCTTGATACCCGCTACAATATGGATGGAGCTAGAAGACATTATACTGAGTTAGATAAGTCAATCACAAAAACACAAATGTTCTATGGTCTAGGGAACAAAGTTTATTAATAGCTATCAGGGGTGAGAAGGAAGGTAAAAGGAGAGGTTAAAATGAGGAACTATTATATTGGTTAAGGGTAGAGTTGCACAGCTAATTATTGTACTTTCTATCAGTAAGATGTACACCTGTAAAAAGTTGAATTGGTTAAAGTTGTGTGAGGTATTTTCTTTTCTATTATTTTTTGTTGTTGGTTTTACTTTATTTTATTTTTGCAGTGTCCCCACCTCAACAGAGAATGTTTCCTTCCATATATAAACCTTTCCTTGACTTCTTACAGTAATAAACTAATACAATATTTGTCCTTCTGTGATTGGCATTTCATTCAGCATAATGTTCTCCAAGTTCATCTACATTATGCAAAGTTTTGTAGATTCTAAATCATTCTTTAGTGTTGCGTAGTATTCTGTTGTGTGTAGGTACCATAGCTTGGTTATCCATTCCTCTGTT
>NW_006921833.1:2970283-2973421 GCF_000298275.1 Orycteropus afer afer
TTTCTATAAATTTTAGAGATAGTCCCTTGTCAGATATGTCATTGCTGAAAACATTTTTTCAATCTGTAGGTTCTCTTTTCACTCTTTTGGAGAAGTCTTTGGAAGACTTCCAAATTAAAATTTAATTTTTAGAAGATCTCAGTCATCTAGTTTATCTTCTACTGTTTGTGCATTTTGGGTTATGCATCACAGTCTATTTATGACATAAATTAGGGTCCATAAATTTGCTCCTATTTTTTCCTTGAGGAACTCTGTAATTTTAGGTTTCATATTTAAGTCCTTGATCCATCTGGAGTTAGTTTGTGTGTGTGGTGTGAGGTACAGATCTTGTTTCATTTTTCTGCAAATGGATATCCAGTTTTCCCAGCACCATTTGTTAAACAATCTGTTCCTCATATGATTAATCTCAGCCCTTTGTCAAAGATCAGCTGACCATAGGTCGGTCGATGGATCTATTTCTGGTTTCTCAGTTCTATTCCATTGGTCTTCATGTCTGTCATAGTACCAATACCAGGCTGTTTTGACTACTGTGGCTGTTTAGTAGGTTTTGAGATTCATGAGTGTGAGACCTCCTATTTGTTCTTCTTCTTAAATAGTGCTTTTATCCAAGGTCTCTTTTCTTTCCATATAAAGTTAGTGATTGGTTTTTCCATGTTCTTAAAGAATGGTGATGGGATCTGGATTGGGATTGCAATGAATATATAGATTACTTTGAGTAGTACTGACATTTTCACAATGTTCAATCTTCCTATCCATGAGCTTGGTATGTTCTTCCATTTATGTAGATCTATTATGGTTTCTTGAAGTAGTGTCTTGTAATTTTCTTTGTACAGGTCTTTTGTGTCCCTGGTAAGATTTTATTCCCAAGTATTTCATTTTTTTGGTAGTTATTGTAAATGGTATTGATTTCCTTATTTTCTTTTCAGAAATCTCTTTGCTGGTGTAGAGGAATCCAACTTATTTCATATGTTGATCTTGCATCCTGCCACTATGCTAAATCTCTCAATTAGTTCCAGTAGTTTTTTTGTTTGTTTGTTTGTTTTTTGTTTTTGCTGAGTCTCTTGGGTTTTCTATGTATTAAAAAAATAAATAAATAAATAAATAAAAAAAACCTCAATGCTGTCAAGTTAATTTGGCTCATAGAGACCCCCCTTGGCTTTCCAAGGCTCTATCTCTGTGCGAGTAGATTGCCCAATCTTCCTTCCAAGGAGTGGCTGGTTTGAACCACCAGCCTTCTGGTTAGCAGTCAAATGTATTAGGCACTACGCCACCACATAATCAGCAAATCAGAATAGTTTGACTTCTTCCTTACCAATTTGGATGCCTTTGATTTCCCTTTCTTGCCTTATTGCCCTGGCTAGGACTTCCAATACCATGTTGAATAGAAGTGGTGGAAGAGGGCATCCTTGTCTTATTTCAGTTCACACAAGGAAGAGTTTCAGTCTTTCTCCATTGAGAATAATCTTGGCTGTTGGTTTTGTGTATATGTCCTTATATTGAGGAATTTCCCTTCTCCTATTTTGCTGAGAGTTTTTATCAGGAAAGGGAGTTGGATTTTATCAAATTCCTTTTCTGCATCAATTGTTATGATCGTGTGGTTCTTTTCCTTTGTTTTATCTATATGATGCATGACATTGATTGTTTTTCTAATGTTGAACCATCTCTGCATAGCTGGTATGAACCCCACCTGGTCATATTGTATTATTTATTTATTTATTGGTATGTTGTTGGGGTCTATTGGCTAGGATTTTGTTGAAGAGTTTTGCATCTACATTCATGAGGGATATTGGTCTGTAGTATTCCTTTTGAGTGATGACTTTTCCTGATTTTGGTATCAAGGTTATGCTTGCTTCATAAAGTGAATCTGGGAAGATTCCATCATTTTCTATGTTCTGTAATAGTTTGAGTAGGATTGGTGTAAGTTCTCTGAATATTTGGTAGAATTCTCCAGTGAAAGTGTCTGGGACAGGTTTTTTGTTGTTGGTTGTGGTAATTTTTTTATGATCTGTTCAATTTCTTCTTTTGTTGTGGGTCTATTCAACTTTTCCATCTCAATCTGTTTTAGTTTAGGTAAGTAGTATGTTTCTAGAAATGTGTCCATTTCTTCTAGATTTTCAAATTTGTTTCAGTACTGTTCTTCATAGTATACCGATAGTATCATTTTTATTTCAGTTGGTTCTGTTGTGATGTCACACAATTCATTTCTTATTCATGTTATTTGCCTTCACTCCTTCTTTTCCTTTGTTAAATTTGCCAGTGGTTTGTCAATTTTCTTTAGAAAAATGAAAAACAACTTCTGGTCTTGTTGATTTTTTTGTATTGTCTATTTTCTGTTTCATTTATTTCTGCTCAAATCTTTATTATTTCTTTTCTTCTGAAGACTGTAGGCTTTTTTCCTGCTCTGTTTCAAATTGTTGGAGATGTTGGTTTAAGGTGTTGATTTTGGCACTTTCTTCTTTTCTGATGTGTGCCTTTATTGCTACAAATTTGCCTCTGATCACAACTTTTGCTGTGTCCCAAAGATTTTGATATGCTGTGTTTTCATTTTCATATGATTCAAGGAATTTTTTTATTTCATTTTTTATTTCTTCTATTACTCAGTTGTTTTTAAGGAGAGTGTTTTTCAGGTTCCACATTCTTGCTCTTTTTCTGTTGATCTTCCTATTGCTGATTTCCACTTTTATAGCACTGTGATGTGAGAAGATGCTTGGCTGTATTTCAATGCTTTTAAATTTATTAAGGTTTATTTTGTGGCCTAACATATGGTCTATGCTGGAGAATGTCCCATGTGTCCTAGAAAAGAATGTGTATTGTGCTGTTGTTAGGTGAAGTGCTCTGTAGATATCTATAAGGTCAAATTGGTGGATGATATTGTTTAGTTTTTCTGCATCTTTGCTGAGTTTCTTTCCAATTGTTCTATCTTTCATTGAAAATGGTGTATTAAAGTCTCCCACTATGACTGTGGAGTCATCTATTTCTTTTTTTCAATTTTGTAAAAGTCTGATTAAGATATTTTGGGCCTCTTTCATTGAGTGCACAGATATTTATTATTGTTAAGTCATTTTGTTCAATTGATCCTTTAGTCATTATATAATATCCTTCCTTGTTTCATGGTGGTTTTTGTCTTAAAGTCAATTT
>NW_006921833.1:2973989-3009186 GCF_000298275.1 Orycteropus afer afer
TTTACTTTGGATACTTCCATAATTGGGTTGGTTTCTGGGTAATATCATCATGTGTGTTAATGGTTGGTTGTTGTTTGCTGTTGTTGGTTTTCTCTCCAAAGGACTCCCTTTGGTATCTCTTGTAAGATTGGTCTGGTTTTGACAAATTTTCTTAATTTCTGCTTATCTGGACATAGCCTAATATCATCGTCATATCTGAGGGACAATTTTGCTGGGTATGTAATTCTCTTTTGGAAGTTTTGTCTTTCATGGTTTTACATATAGCATCCCTTTGCCTTCTCGCCTGCATGGTTTCTGCCAAGAAATCAAAGCTTAGTCTTATTGGTTGTCTTTTATAGGTATCTTTTTGTTTTTCCCATCCTGCTTTTAGGATTCTGTGTCTTTGGTTTTCTTGAGTTTGATGATGATATGTCTTGGTGATTTTCTTTTGGGGTCTATCCTGTTTGGGGTTTGTTGGAGTTCTTGAATGGATATATCCTTGACTTTCATCATATCAGGGAAATACTCTTCCAACATATTTTTGACAATTTTCTCTGTGCTTTTATCTGTCTCTTCCCATTCTGGAATTCCAATTATGCATAGGTTCTCTTGATATTATCCCACATGGATCTTAGGCTTTCTTCATTTTGTTTTGATGCTTTTTTCTGATTGATCTCTTTCCAAAGGTGTATTGAGGTATTTGTCTTCAATCTCACTAATTCTGTCTTCCATTGATTCAATTCTACTCTTTGCCCTTTCAATGTACTATCTATTTCTGAAAATGTAGTATTGATCTTCTGGATTTCTATCTATAGATTTTGTATCATTTCTAATTTTCCATTTATTTTGTCATTTTGTTCTTGTATTGTCTTCCAAAATTGTTCTCGGGTTTTGTAGTGTGTTCCTCAATTTTGTCAGTGTTTTCCTTGATCTATCTCTCAACCCATTGAAGGTACCTAAATATAATTCTTTTGAATTTCATATTGGGGAGTTCCAATGTTGCTTCCTCCTCACCCATGTGTTCTTGGTCTGTATCCTGATCCCTTGTTTCTACTGCTTTATCTTGCTTCTTTGTGTCAACTGTAATGCTCTGCTGTCTCCAAGACATTGTGACATTGTTGTATTTATATTTAATTGGTGATTGTATGTTGGATCGATTCACCCAAGGTATTTGTTTTCTTTGTTTTGTTTGGATGTATGTGAGTAAGCAGGGTACTGTGATCCTCTGTTTGCTCGTTGGCAGCACTTATGCACTCACCACTTGTCTCCTGGTGGGTATGATAGAGAATAAGAGTGGATGGACAGATCTTGTTAGCTGTTTGTGAAGAGCAGTTAAGGGTGAGCCAGGCTCATATTGGCTGTCCTGTATCATTGGACAGTTGGTGCAGAAGCAAGTGGTGGCCCTCACTCAGAAGGTGGGACTGTAGGACATGTGGGTATGGTTAGGTCGTATGGGCATGGTTGTGATCTCCCAGTCAGTTAGACAAGAACAACAATCAAAAGAACCACCAAAATACAAAAATAAGGACAAAAAATACACAGTGTGTAAATGCATGGGAATAATCACCAAAAAAGAGAAAGAAAAATAGGAAAGGCAACAAATGAGACAAAATATTTAAAGATATAGTTTATAAAGACAAAAGAAATAGAATTAGAAATGGGGGAAACATAGTATCTGGAGGGAGGGAGTCTGAGAAAAGAGCTAGAGTAAGAGAATAATGAGGAAAAAATGGGAAAAATACAAAAAGGAAAACAAGGGATGGGAAGAACGACAAGAAAAAAAAAAAAAAGGAAAAATGGGAACCAGGAAAAGGGAAGAGAAAAAATAAAAGCCCCAAACTAGAAATTTCCCAGTTGTCAGCCTCCAGTATGTCTGTGCTGTCCTGTCCTATTGAAAACAGAGCCTACTATTCTTAGGTCCCTGGAGTCTGAACAAGAATGCTGTCACTTTAAATATCCAAAATGGCCACTGCTTTTAAACATTCAAAATGGTTGTGCCCTCCAGGTAGCCAAAAGTCTACAGCTCAGTTTGTCTCTGTTTGTTGTTTCCTGTTTTAGTCATCAGCCACCAGTGCAGTCATTCAGGCACCGTTTGGCAAGCAGGGATGCTTTTCAGGCTAATTCTCAAGTCCTAACACCACTTGGAAATATTCAAACTGTCTGTGCTGTCAGATTTGCTGACAGTCTGCACCTCCATTTGTCTCCTTATTCACTGTTTCCATTCAGGTTCTTCTACTAGTTGGTGTTTAAGCCACTTCTGTATCCTTTCTTCCAAAGCTCAGGGCTCCAGGATTATCATCTGTATCTGTGTCAACTGGTTTCTTTTATCTTTGTTGATGAGGGTCTGTGTAGCTTGTCTGCCAATTCCACCATGTAACCAAGAGTCCTAAAGTTGTGTGATATATTTACAACAATGACAAGAAGTTACTGAGGCTGCATCACAACCAAACCCCTCATGAGATTTTGTTGCTTGGTTTGGAGGTTTAGGATCATTGTTTTATGAGACTCTTGTCCAGGGCAGAGAAGCTCCCTCCCTGGCCTCACCCTACTGTGGGATGAATCTCCATAAGCAAGTGATCAGCAGGCAGGTGGTGTGGGATGGTGGGAACAAGTGGTGGTCGATGGATTAACAAATTTAGATGACAAAGTGCCAGTCACTCAAGCACACAAACCTTTATTAAAAGCAAACTATACCAAAGCACATTTCCAAGAGGGAAATGGGTCTCTCCCCACAAATGGAAAGGACAAGAAGCTGTCTAACTTTACTGGTTCTATATTTCCTGAGGGAGTGTGAAGGGATGTTCTTAAGGTGGGGTGAGTCCCTGAGTGGCAGGTTGAGTGACAGGTCCCTGAGAGGCCTCCTGCACATGCTCAGCATTTGGGTTCCCCAATATGGCACAAAATCCAAGCTGAAATCACATTGAAAAGGCAGTGACAATTATATTAACCCACTGCCGTGGAGTCAGATCCAACTCATAGCAACCCCTCCTTGGATTTCCAAGGTGGTATCCCTATGGAACTAGATTGCCCAACTTTCCTTCCAAGGAGTGGCTGGTGGGTTTGAACTGCCAGCCTTCTGGTTAGCAGTCAAGTGCCTTAGGCACTATGCCACTAATTATATTCTAATGATTTGGATTAGGTCTGGGTCAGGGGTATGAGGCTTATGCTCATGCCCCAAGTTAGGGAATTTCCCTAACCTCAAGTTTCCTGGGTCTGTGGTTATTCTGCTTAATTTTGATTGGCTAGGCCATGCAGGTGGTTTTGGGTTAAAGTAAGTGTTAGCTTATTAACCTCCTTAAGTATTTTGCCTCTCTCCCTTTTCCCCTCCCTTTGGGCCTCCCCTCAGGCCAGTCCCCTGCTCTACCTTCCTGCCTACCAAGACATCCCAGTTAATTGGCCTAGTAATACCTAGAAGCAGAATCTTTGATATAGTGAAAAAATGTTTAGTGCCTCTGTTCTAACTCCTACTTCAGGAAGTAGTGCCTGGTGTCTTAAAAGCTTGCAAGTAGCCATCCAAGGCATAACAATTGGTCTCTACTTGCCTGGGACAACAGAGGAAGTAGAGTCAGGAATAGGAGGAGGATATGGAATGTGTGGTTAATTGCTCCCTGAACAATTGCCTTCTTTGCTATGAGACCAGAACCGGATGGTGCCTCGCTACTATTACTGAACATTTTGATCAAAGATTCCATACAAGAATCCTGATCAAAAGAGGGAAAATGCAGAACAGAATTTCAAATTCTCATGGACTCCAGACTTCCCAGGGTCATGAAGGTTGGATGAACTCCTGAAACTATTGCTCTGAGAGAATCTTTAAACCTTCAACCAAAAATATCCCTTGAAGTCTTCTTAAAACCAAACAATAGTTTCACTTAACTAGTAAAAAATATCTGCCTGGAGCATTACACTCTTTTAAGAATTATCTATATGGGATCAATCAGAAGGAAGACTGGGCAATCTACTTCCATACAGATACCCTCAGAAACTCAAGGAGGGGTCACTATGAGTCAGAACCAACTCAGTGGCAATGAGGTGTTTTTTTTTTTTTTTTTTTTATATGGGACCAAATTGACAACATCAACTTGAAAGATTAGATAGGAACCTTCAGGGACAGCAAATTTATGTTAATGGAGGAGGAACCACTGAGAAAAGTAGTATGACACTAGCTACACAACTCACAGGGTGTCATCAGCGTGACTTAAATGGGTGCATGTAGAATATGCTGAACTGGTGTATGTTTTACTGTGTATGTTCTCAACAAAAATAAAATTACATTTAAAAAAGAAAAAAAACTTCTGTTCTTCAAGACAAGCCACAGACTAAAAGAAAATATTTGCAAAATACATATTTGATAAAGGGCTTGTATCCAAAAGATACAGGGAATTCTTTTTTTTTTTTGGTGGTGAAAAAATTTATATTTAGAATTAGCCAGCTTGGCTCGGTTTAGATGATCCCAGTTTTGTTGGCAACCTCCAAAGCGTCATAGTCAGGAGCCAGTTGAACATATGTCTTCTCTCCATCAGGCCTGATCAAGGTGTCAACCTTGGCCACCATCAATGTCTTGGAGCTTCTTCACAGCCTGTTTGATCTGGTGCTTGTTGGCTTTGACATCCACAATGAACACAAGTGTATTGTTATCTTCTATCTTCTTCATGGCAGATTCAATAGTCAGAGGGAACTTGTTGATGGCATAGTGGTCAAGCTTGTTTCTCCTGGGAGCACTCTTCCAAGCATATTTGGAGTGCCTCTGGAGCCTCAGTGTCTTAGGCCACCAGAAAGTGGGTGACATGCAGATCTTCTTTTTTTGGTGGCTGTGGACACCCTTCAACATTGCCTTCTTGGCCTTCAACACCTTTGCTTTGGCTTCAGTTTTGGGAGGGGCAGGGGCTGGGAAAAAAGGAAAGAAAAGCAGTGTGCTGGACTCAGAAATCCATCACTTCTGGCCTCAACACCTGTGGTGGGCACCCCAACCACACATGCATCAGTGGTTCCTTTGAAGACTTCACACCACGTCTCAGGTTAAAATTTTTCCATCATACACCAGAGAATTCTTAATACTACACATAATAACAAACAACCCAATTACAAAATGGGCAAACAATCTGAACACATCACCAAGTAAGATCTATAGATGGCAAATATGTATATGGAAAGATGCTAGAGATCATTTGTTATTAGAGAATTACAAATTAAAATGAGAGACCACTATACATTGATTAGAATGGCTAAAATAAAAAAAAGACACCACCAAATGCTGTCACAGATGTGGAAAAACACTCTTTCATTGCTGTTAGGAAAAGTTTCTTAAGATTAACATAAGCTACTATTACAGTCCAGCCATTATACTCTGAAGTATTTTCTTTCCCAAAGAAAAGAAAGGATCTATACAAAGTTGTGCACAAGAATGTTCATAGCATTCTATGTAGAGCAACTGCCAAAAACTTAACAACACAAACATCCATCAGTGGGTGAATGGATTGAAGGAAAAAAAAGGAAGTGATAGAATACTTTCCAATAGAAATTATTGATATATGCAACATGGATGAAACTCAAAATGATTATGCTGAAAGAAGCCAGGCCCCCCAATATGTGTGTGTGTGTGCGCGTGTGTGTGTAAACACATATATACAGATGCCAGCCATACCTAGAAGCATAATCTTTGATACAGTGAAAAAAATGTGAAACTGTTCACTGCTGTTGTTAGGTGCTGTTGAGTCAGCTCCAACTCCAAGCAACCCTATGTGCAACAGAACGAAACACTGCCCAGTCATGCACCATCCTCACAATCCTTGCTATACTTGAGCCCATTGTTGCAGCCACTGTCAGTCAATCTTGTAGAGGGTCTTCCTCTTTTCTGCTAACCCTCTACTTTACCAAACATGATATCCTCTCCAGGGAATGGTCCCTTCTCACATTACCAAAGTAGGTGAGACAAAGTCTGGCCATTCTTGCTTCCAAGGAGCAGTCTGGCTGCACTTCCTCCAGGACACATTTGTTTCTTCTGGCAGTCCGTGGTACCTTCAGCATTTTTTGCCAGCAACACAACTACAGATTAGTAAGAAAGCACAAGTGAGCCGAATTTACCGTGCTTACTGGGTAATCCAACAGTCTGTGTAAGGTAGAAACCTGTCAGAGAAGCAAAACTCATATATTTTTTAACTAAAATGATTGATACAAAAGTGGTAAGACTGCACTTTGTCACAGGCAGAAAACTTGCAAGACCCAGAAAAACAAGGCAGTCCCATCGTGTTCCAGCTCATACTTTTCACTGTGTAAGGGATTTGCAGCAGCAGAGAAATCAACTACTTCAGTAAGCACTGTTTAGTTCTGTTGATAGCTTTCATAACAAAACTTCTTCCATGAAGGAAGTAGTATATTAAACAAATTCTGACCCAAGTTTCTTATCTCATCACTTACCAGGAAAGTCCACTGAGTGGCATTAGTCTGTGGAACATACTTTGAGTAGCACTGTCTCTATCACAATGATAACCTCTCTAAG
The DNA here is from genome assembly GCF_000298275.1 of Orycteropus afer afer. Lineage (NCBI taxonomy): Eukaryota > Metazoa > Chordata > Mammalia > Tubulidentata > Orycteropodidae > Orycteropus > Orycteropus afer. The sequence goes on from NW_006921833.1 coordinate 2,980,468, forward strand.
CCTATCCTCATCTGTATAATGAGAATAATAATAATGCTTAGGGTCACCTCGAGGAATATTCCAATACTGTAATGAGCTATAAAGGTCCCCAGGTGGCACAAATGGATAAGTACTAGGCTACTAACCAAAAGATTCACAGATCAAATCCACTCAGTAACTCCACGGTGGAAAGGCTTGGCAATCTGCTTCCCTTAAGTTTATATTTATTCACTGAAAATCCTCATGGAGCCCAGTTCGTCTGGAAATGTGTGGGGTCCCCATAAGCTGGAATCAATTTGACAGCAATGGGTTTAATGAGCTCTGGTAGCATAATGCCTAAGGCACGTGACTGCTACCCAGAAGGCTGGCAGTTCAAACCCCCCAGCCACTCCTTGGAAGGAAGGTTGGGCAATCTACTTCCGTAGTGATACTGCCTTGGCAACCCAAGAAGGGGTCGCTATGAGTCGGGTCCAACTCAATGGCACATAACAACAACAGTATGCATGTAACAGGCACCAAATAATTTAGGTATTGATTACTGCATTATGTGAAAATTATTGGAAAGAATAAGGCAATACACAAAATACAGTATGGCGTTCTTTATTTGTCCAGGATAATTATAAAGTTAACTAAACTTTTAAATGGTCTGTTTTCCAATGAAGTTAACATCCAAAAGTGTCAAATTCCATATTAGTTTATAATAAAAATGGACCTATATACATATCTATATAGTCTTATCTGATCCTTGATATAATATATACATTATACATGTATACACTGTACATCTTTTTATCAGAACATACTCCCCTGATGACACATAAAAATACAGAAGTAACTGTTATTTTCATTTTCTTTCCAGTGTTCTAGTAAAAGATCTTAAGTTTCTAGAATTCGTAACACACAGAATTGTTATGTAAATTTAGAGTATTTTTCTTGCTCCTGTCTGAAGAAGAGCTTCTTTTTCAAAGAAATGTTATAATCTCTCTTTTGGAATATGAGAAAATAGGCAATCTCTTGAGTTAGATAGATAGATAGATATATGCAGCTTAGACATTCTTTAAAAAAGTTATTTTAAGAAAATACCACAAATTCATAATTATATAATACAAGTCCTTGCTATCCACACATTTCTTTAATATTCAAGTACATTTGTGCTTTGCATGTTTACATTAGAACCTATTTTTAGCTTTTAATAATAAGCTGTACATCTACAAAGATTTCTCAAATATTAAATGAGGGAAAACAGTCATTATGAAAATACAAACTGCTACTACAGTTTTCTCATCTTCACTTCATTTTTAATGCATTTTCTGTCAACCATGTAATTTCCTGTTCTTTCAGGAAGTTGATAAATTTTTATCACTGTAATCTCATCACTGCTGCTTTCTCAGCTTGGCATAATATACCACAGGTTTTCTGAATTCACTCCACCGTATCAGCTGTAGCAGTGAAATTTAATAGCATTGGTATGCATCGTTTGTAGTTATTTCAACTGCAGGACCACCTTAAAAGAGAAATTTGGGGGTGGGGGAATTAGGTTATATCAGAATGGTGCAATATATGCTAAAAGAAATGCTTTGAAATCTCTGCAAGAAAGGTAAGGATGATTAACAATAAGCGAGTATAACTATGCACAATAACTGGTAACACATGGGTGGCAGTTAGGTTGTGTGTCAACTCGGCTGGACAGTGCTTTTGAGTACTTATTGTCCATGATGAGACTACAATCTCCATGGTGGAATCTGCTTTGAGCAGCTAAGCACTGAAGGGGAGTTACCTTTGGGATGTAGCCTGCTTCCAGTATATGAAGAAGCTTTGAAAAAGGTCTCTAAGCTCTAGCTTTTTGGCACATTTTGCACTGTGTTCCCTGCTGATCCTGGGACTGTTCCTGGACTTGAACCAGTATCCTGCTGTGCTTCCTACCAATCTTGGGATTGTGTCATTTCACCTGCAGACCTTGAGTTCATCAGCCTCAGCAGCCAGTACCTGCCTGAGTTAGAAGACTCCTCTAGCTCCAGTGGACCTGGAACAAGAGGTAGAGCTGAAGCCCAAGGTCAAGGGGCCTTCACCCAGTGCCTAGAGCCAGCAGTGTGAATTTGGACTAGCCACCTAAACAGCAAGAGAAAAAATTCTGTTTGTGAAGCCATCTGCACCAGAGAACCAAGACAACATGCCTGCTAGGATCTACAATTCGGAATCATGTAACATTTATACCGGGCTCTACCACATTCCCCCTTCAGACATTTAGCGGCATCCAAAGCCAAACCAGGCTTGAACTACTCCTCTGATTAGTGGCATGTGGACCTGTCATCAAAGCACCAAAATATTTGGGCAACTGCAGAGTTCACAAGAAATCTAAAGAGTATCAGGGCTTACAATGGACAAGACCTTGAATATTGGTTAATGGCAAGAGAGGTTAGTAAGAACAACTGACTGAGAAAATGCAGGGCACTAATGGCAAAACCATATACATAAAGAGAATTACTTCTTATTTCTTCCTCACACCAGCAGTCTCTCTTGTTTAAAAATTATTTTCCCTATTTATTAAAAACTAGGAGTGGTCACTGTTATTTAGCCTTCCCTTTGTCAATGTACAAACTTTTAAAGTCATTCATTAGTTATATGTTATCTCAACCTGATTTCGTGTTAGTAACTACAAGGCATATATATTTTGTCTCCAGTAGTGGTGCAGTTCCTAAGCCATTTGAGTGCTAACCAGAAGGCTGGTGGTTCAAATCCACCAGCCACTCCGTGGAAGGAAGACTAGGCAATCTACTTCCGTAAACATTTACTGCCTTGGAAACCCAAAGGGGGTCACTGTGAGTCAGAATTGACTCAACAGCAGTGAATTTGGCTTTTTTTGGTTGCTACAGGATTGCAGAAGCAATTTTCTATTATTTGTCCAGTTAAAATAAGACACACTTTTCTTCAAGATTAAAACTGTTTTCTAACCATAAAAATTCTTGAGAAGAAACTAAGCTCACAACCCAAGGTAAAACTTTATTTTTATCATTAATAAGCATTACAACGGGAGCTCTGGTAGCATAGTGCCTAAGGCACTTAACTGCTAACCAGAAGGCTGGTGGGTTTGAACTTTCTTCCACTACGGAAGAAAGATGGGGCAATCTACTTCCGTAGTGCTACTGCCTTGGAAACTCAAGGCAGGGTCGCTATGAGTTGTGTCTGACTTGATGGCACATAACAACAACAACAAGAAGCATTACAACAAAACAAATCCCATCACTAGAACAGCACTGTTATTCCCTCAAAAAGAGCTACTGGGTAAGTTATGCTCCGAACTAAATAATTAAAAATTACAAGTTATAATTAATTTGATATTTAAAAGCAGAGATGCAGAAGATAGAAATAGAGTACTTTCCTGTAAAAATTTAAACTATACAATGAAATTAAAATAAATACCTTATTAGCTGCTTCCAAGGAATTTATTAGATTCTGTAGCTCTTCTTTACTCATTTCAACAGAATATGGTTTGACTTCACCATTTTCTTTTACATCTAGATGAAGGTTTAAAAGTGGCATTTGTAACGTAGCAATCTTGTCACTAGAAAGTGCAAGCTGTTTAAAATTACGAAAATGGTAATTAATAAATAGTTTAAAAGGATGATATTAAATACACACCAGAGCTTAGTAATAGTACACTTTAGGAAAAAAAAAAAAAAACCCTCCTGTTTGCTGTCAAATATAAGGCAAGGTGGAACAAATAAATTAAACCCATGCCAAAACAACACAGAGTTGAATAACAGAACAAGAAAAAAACCCAAAACTAAACTCACTGCCATTGAGTCAATTCTGACTCACAGCGACCCCCAATGGGTTTCCAAGGCTGTAAATCTTTATAGATTAGATTGTTTCATCTTCCTCCCACAAAGCAGCTGGTGGGTTTGAACCAGTGACTTTCTGGTTAACAGCCAAATGCCTTACCCACTATACCACCAGAGCTCCTTAGAACAAGAAAAAAATAGTGAATAAAAGAAAGAAAGTAGGTTAGGAAAAAAAGGCAAGAAGTCAGCAGTGTTACGGTGGAAGCAGATATCTACAGCAGAGTTATGGCTGAGAGATACTAAATGGGGCCAATGGAACAGAAATTTTAAAGAGTGAATATGCCAAGAGGACAAGAGTCCCGTATGTGAAGATAAATGAAACTAAAAACACTGGTAAATTCTCAGGCATTAAGATGCTTACTTATGATCAGCTATCTACTACACTGTTGGAAAGTATGTTGCCAAGATACTATCAATTACAACCATTCAGAAAAATACTCAAGATATTTCTCTTACTTCTTACTTTCTGTCTCCACTGAGTATCTTAGGGAAAGTGGAAGAACTAAGTATTTATGGTGCTAATACTTTCTGAAACAAGCTCTGTAGCTTCACTGGCAGATGCCAAAAGGAAACTCAATATTCCTAGAATCGAAGCCAGAAAACCCCCAATAACTGAATCCTTATTTAGAATGTCACCATTTACAAAAATTACTTGTGTACTTATGAGGGATTCCTTCCCGTTACAACCAACCTCAAAGGATCATTCTTGTGGTACATATACTATAGAATCAAATCCTTACATATCTCCTCCATTTTTTCTCCAAAAAAAAAGGACTCATTACATCTGAGATTTGAAAGTATCATCTTGAGGTGGTCTACCTTATGAATAATTCTGCCCCTCAACATTTTTAATAAGTGGTTTCTCAGCCTACATTTCAATACCATCAATGACGAGTAACATGCTACCTTTAAGGGAATAAAATCATTTTCTGATACTCAGAGTGGTTAAAAGTTCTTCCCTACGTTGAATTCCAGCTTGCTGCAAATGATGTACCTTAGTCCTTCTAGCCACCATAGCCACAAAAAATACATTTAATCCCAAATCAGTGTGTCTTTCAGTCTTTTAAAAATAACTCGTATTTTGGGTTTTCTCATGTAAAATGTTCTCACATCTTTCAAAATAACATCATATATCATGATTTTAAGATCCTGATCATTCTTTTCTGGCTTATTTCTAATACCCCTTTAGTTTGGCAGCCAGAAGGAAAAAAGATTATTTAACTCAAAAGAATTAATGGTCTAAAAGAGAATACACTACAACTATCCTTTCATAAGACATGGCATTTTTTATCAACAATACAGGTAGTCCTGTACAACACAATACAGGTAGTCCTCAACTTATGACACATTCAAGTTATGACAAACTGCACTCATCACCTTCAGTGTTATCTGGAACTCTGAATCATCCCACGAGGAAGTTATGGGAAAATGAATATAGAGGATACGGAAAAATTACTGAGTGATGTGAATAGCCCCCAAGCATTTGATCAGGATAAAATGATGGAAGAGATCGGTAGAAAAACCATTTATACAGTAAGAACACTGAATTTAGAACTTGGTATCACCAATGGGGAACAGCACATCAGTCATGAAGGAGACTTGACAGATCAGGACTTAATAGATTTTGAAGAGGAAAGAAAGATAAAAGAAGAAAGAACTGATGAGAAGGAAGAAAGAGAAAAGTTATCAAACAATTTTACAGTTAAAAGATCAGCTGGAATTTTTTCTAAACTAAATCAGGGGCTTCAGTGGCTGGAAAACATGGATCGAAAGGCCAGTTGCTTTGCTTAAGTCAACAGGTAGATTCAGGAAGCAGTGAGATATCACTGTCAAATATATGAAGAAACAAAGAAAAAGTACAGATAGCTCTCACTAATTTTCTGACTAGAACTGCCATCCCTATGTCCAGGGATAATCCAGATGATTTAGAACTTCCCGTAAGTGGAGTAGTTACTGCAACTGATAAAATATTATCTTGTCTAATACTTCTTCATTGTCAAATAAATTTTTATGACTTGTGTATTGTTTTTATGTATACATGTATTAAAATATATCTGTTTTTATATAATGTTTCCAACCCCCAAAGCCAAATAAAGATCAAATTTATAAAGATACTGACAACAAAAAGCAATAATAATGAATAATAACAACAACAATGGAATCCTTGGAATGTAACCTTATCCTAAGCTGGGGACCATTTGTATTGAATCAACATACTGCTGACTCAAGCTGCACTTTGGTAACCAAAACAGCACACTACTATTACCGTATCTCCCTTATCTTTTGAATTTATGGTTGGCCATATCTAAACAAAAAATCCTCTTTAAGTTATCTATGCCTGATTTATTTTGTTTCATTGGTTCATCACTGTAACTGGCTGTAAAATAATTTTAAACTCTGACTGCATCATGTCACATATTAAATATACCTCTTGTGTTCTACCACCTTCAGATTTAACAAGCATAATATTCACAAAAATGATGAAGAATACTGGGCCAAGGACAGAACCATAGACACTTCCATCCTCACTAATACAAACTCATCTGTCTTCAGGTGATTATTTATCGAGTTATGAACCCACCTAACTGTACCATTTTCCCACATTTTTCTCTACGTTATCCACAAAGACAATGTGAGGTACCTGATCCAGGGTCATGCTAAAGTCAAGAAACACAATTCATTTTTTCTTCCTCATTTACTCGTCTTTGTTGTTGTGGGCCTAAAAAGGAGGGAACCTGATCTGACATTGTTCTTTATAAAACCTACTGATCATGACTCTATTTTCAAAATGTTTATAAAATGTGTTTAATAATGTATATTTTCCCCCTGTAAGCAGAATCATATTTACCAGTATCAAGAAGGCTTTAAGCTCTAGAAAGTTAAAAAATACCATTCATTGATACTACTCTACTATTTATGACATTTAATGATTTCTAGAGCTTGTTAACTAAATTTACTATCAATGTAAATATTATATATGGTTTGCACATGTATAGTATACTTATGACTAAATTGGTACAAAAGATGTAATTTATATTATCTTTGATATTTCTTTGGGACAATATATTCAAAAATCAAAAGAAAACTTAGATATATGATATTACAAAACACAGTATTTCTATCTTAAAAAAAAAGCCTACATACTCTTAAGTAAATATTCTTACCTTTAGCTGCCAATCAAAATCCTGAAGCTGTGCAGAGGAAATATCAACTATTTCTCTTAAAAGAGCATGTTTGATTTCATCTTTTCTACTTTTTAAGCATTTCATGATAGCTTCTTGATGAAATGAATTCAACTGATTCAACTGCTGTGATACCTATGAAAATAAAAATAAATCATTTAGAAAATAAGGAGCTTGTGTTTGCTTGTGTTTAAAATGTAGACACGTACTTTTGCTCTCTTTTCCTTCAAAATGACAGTAAAAGAATAGAAAGAAATACTTTTATTAACTACAAAGAGAATAAAATGAGAATGCATAACCAGCAAACAAGAGCTTTTAACAAATTTCTGGAGAGCAGAGGATAAAGGAAAAAGCTGGTTGCTGGAGTAGCTAGGAAGCCACAACCCAGAATACACCCGAAGAGCACTAAGGCTGGGGAAGCTATGCTGCTACATCAGACAATGTAGCTTTCAAGGCAAGAAGTAATATAAGAAGTATAAAAGTATAGCAAAAGAGCTGCTCAAAAGAAAGACACAGCAATCAAAAATTTGTGTGCACTCCAAACAGTTTCAAAGTTTATAAAGCAAACTTGGCAGAACTAAAAAGAGATTTAACACATCCTCAGTAACTGACAGAAGACAGACAGAAAACAAACAAAAAATCATTAACAATACAGAAATGAAAAATACTATCATTTCATTTACCTAATCAACATATAGAATGTTGTTGTTCTTAGTAGCTATAGATTCCTGCTCATGGCGACCCCATTGAGGTGTGCAGAATAGAACTGGGTTCCAAAGGGCTTTCAAGCTTTGTGACCTTTCAGAAGCAGATCCGAGGCACCTCTTGGGTGGGCACAAACTGCCAACCTTTTGGCTAGTACTTAATCATGTGTGTCACCCAGGGACTTCCATAAAACGCTACACCCAAGAACTACAGAATATACATTATTTTCAAATGTATGTGGAACAGCCACCAAAATGCACATACACTGAGCTATGCAGAAAGCCATGACAATTTTAAAGAACTAACATATAGAGTTTATATTTTGGGGGGCACCTGTATAATTAAATCATAATTGAGTAACAAAAGAAACAAAAAGCTTCCAAATATTTATAAAATACTAATAAAGAAATAAAAGCAACCTAGTAAAGTTAAAGACAAAAGATATCCCATGACACCACAACTTCATTTAAGGTGTCAAACCTAAAAAGATATCGCATGTGTGCACAAGGAGACATATACAATTCATCATAGTCTAAAAGAGGCAATAACCCAAATGGCCATCAGGAGAGGAACAGATAGATAAAGCTTAAAATAAAATACTACAAGGTGTTAAAATACATGAACTGGATCTGTATCTATCAACAAGGATAAATCCAAAACACAATGTTGCATGAAAAACAATTATAAATGTTAACATTTACAAGTTACAGATCTAAATATACAAAATAATACATATTGTTTAAAAATGTAAATACACATATAATACAGAACATAAAACATGCACACTAACTACCGGATAGTGGTGACCTCTGGAGAGGGAAGGGCAAGAAGTGGGGTCAGGGGAGGAAGTATTTAGCTATTTCTGTAATGCTGTATTTCCAAAAACAAGGAGATCTAAAATACACAATGTAAAATCTTAACTGTTTAATCATATTAATAAGAATGTAGGTATTTGTTATATTGTTACTTTCTGTATGCTTTAAATGTTGCAGTTTAAAAAATAAACACAACTCCCTCCCCGCAAAAAAAGATTTTCCCAGATTTTCCATTTATTCAGAATTACTGAGGTTTTTACTTATGTAATAATTACTTACTGATAATGAGCTCTGGTAGCATAGTGCCTAAGGCACTTGACTGCTCACCAGAAGGCTGGCGGTTCAAATCCACCAGCCACTCCTCGGAAGGAAGGTTGGGCAATCCTACTTCCGTAGTGATACTGCCTCGGAAACCCAAGGAGGGGTCGCTATGAGTCAGGGCTGACTCCACGGCAAACAACAACAACAACAACAAATGACCCTTGTATAGTGTCTTAAAGACTAAATTCATTAAAAAAAAAAAAAAGCATGTTTATTATAAAGAATAGAATTTCAAAGTGAAGTTACCTCTTCATCAGATAAATTTTTACCCACAATAGCTTTGAAAAATGTGGTAATATCTTCTAGAACGTGTGTCCATTCTGTTGAATCCCAAACACTGTGGTAATCCTGGTAGAGAGGATAAGGCCGGCCACAAATGCCATCAATTATTTTGTGAAGAAGCTAGACAGAAAAATGAAAAAAGCATAATTCTAAGTGTAATTACAAAACTTGCTTTTCTTCACTGTAGCAAACGTGCTGTTGGAAAAGTTCTTATTATTTGCAATGGCAGTTCAGGTCAATACGTAATTATTTTTAAGATTAATCATACTAATCAAAAATTAGAGCTCTGCAAAAATCTCAGATTTTTTTATTATTATTTAATGGATATATTATTGTTTCTCTCATATTTCTGAGAGGAAGTTCACAAGTGTAAATTTCACTTCAGGATTACTTAGACATTGTACTTAGTCAATGACCAAATGGTATGACTTTTTTAAATAAGCAATCCCTTTCAAGAGTAAGAAAAGAGCTTTGGTGGCACTGTGGTTAAGATACTGGGTTGCTACCACGATGTTGGTGGTTCAAACCCACCAGATGCTCTGTGGGAGAAAGATGAGGCAGTCTGCTTCCATAAAGATTTACAGCCTTGGAAACACTATCAGGCAGTTCTACGCTATCCTATAGGGTCACGAGGAATCAGAATTGACTCAATGGCACTGGGGTTGGTTTTGGGTTTCAAAAGTAGGAAGGGGTTTATAGATGCAAAGACTCCACTGATGCCTGTCTAATTCAACTCATTTAAATTTAGATCAAGGTCTTTTACCATATAAACGTCTTTTTCATTTCCCTTTTCACAGTTTTTGTACTTAATTATTTTGATCCACTCCAAGAAACCCTCAGTACCTTTCTTTTTCCATTTGTCCATTCTTTCTATCCTACCTTAATATCTGCAGCTGAAATCCAGCATAAACAAAACCAAACCAAACCTACTCCCATCTAGTTGATTGCAACTCATAGTGACCCCCTATATGAAAGGAGCTCCGGTAGCATAATGCTTAAGGGACTTGACTGCTAACCAGAAGTCTGGCGGTTCAAACCCACCAGCCACTCCTCAGAAGGAAGGTTGGGCAATCTACTTCTGTAGTGATACAGCCTCGGAAACCCAAGGAGGGGTCGCTATGAGTCAGGTCCGACTCGACGGCACTTAACAACATATATATGTATAATTACCTATTTTTACTTTAAAAAAAAATTTTCAGAGGCAAAAAGTTTAATTAAGTGGTGCTGTTTGGGAATAATGTTCTATCACTATGTTGAAACTCTCCTCCTAAAACGAACTGGTGGTAGTTTTTTCTTCTTGGGGCTACTCTGCCTCCACCACAAATCTTCAGAGGTTAGAGAGAGTTTTTGGGTCTTCTCTTGCACAGAGGTAATACTGTAGTTGCAGTTTTAGTCTTAGCCAGGATTGCATTTCAAGCATGATATGTATATATTTAGTTCTATATATTCTGGTTTGGGCAAGGGCAATAGATAGCCTAGAGGGCATTGGCATTCTGAAGTCAGGGAGAGGGAGGGGATGATGCATAAAAGGAAAAAAAAAAAACAAACCAAACGACAAAAGGGAAATGTTCTGGGGTTCTTTTCACCTTCTCTCAGGAATAGTCCAAAGAGGAGGAGCAGCCCAAAGTACCTGCCATTTGGTGCCATCCTACACAGCCCAGAATGAAGTTTCTGGGTTTTTTCCCCTGAGCCTCACGAGTCAGGTTCTCTCTTACCCTTAAAGTGTCAACATACATGTTACCTTCTGAGAAAACACAATCTTGCACCATTCTAACTAAAGTCTTCCGGTTATTTTACTTTCTTCATAACAATTTTTCTGTCAGGGGTGCATAGCGAGCATGTGAAACATAGGTATTCGGTGAATGAAAGGTATACACAACCAAACCCAACCTACTGCCCTCCAGTCGCTTCTGGTTCACTTCCACACAACAGGACTGAGTAGAACTTCCCCACCAGGGTTTCCAAGGCTACATGCAATTCTTTATGGAGGAGCTCTGGTAGCATAGTGCCTAAGGCACTTGACTGCTAACCAGAAGGCTGGCAGTTCACACCCACCAGCCACGCCTCCGAAGGAAGGTTGGGCAATCTACTTCCCTAGTGATACCATCTCGGAAACCCAAGAAGGGGTCGCTATGAGTGGGGCCGACTCCACGGTACATAACAACAATTCTTTACGGAAACAGACTGCTTCATCTTTCTCCTGTGGAGCGACTGGTGGGTTCAAACAGCCATGTTTTGAGTCACAGCCGAATGTTTTAACCACTACGCCACCAGGACCACGGACTCCCCTCACAAGCTTTCAAAGTATAGGCGAGGACTCCACTTCCCAGAAGGCTGGTGGTTCAAATCCACCAGCCACTCCTCGGAAGGAAAGTTGGGCAATATACTTCCGTAGTGATACCGCCTCGGAAACGCAAGGAGGGGTCGCTATGAGTCAGGGCCAACTAGAAGGCACATAACCACCACCACTTCCCCGCCCAGGTTCACTAGGTCCCGGGCCGCGCGTGGGAGCAGGCGGCCCGTCCCCAAAGGGGTGCAGGCGCGGCCAGGGCCTGTCTGCCAGAAGAGCCAGGTCCCGGTGGCGACGCCCCAAGCCTCGGGCTCCACATCTCCCCGAGGGAGGTGAGGGGGCCGGCCACCCAAAATCACGCCCCTTCCGCCTCCTTTCCTTGGGGAGCCCGAGCGAGCTTCGCGAAGGAAAAATTGGGCCTGACCTGCATGCAGGCAGCCCCAGAACCCCGATGCTGCGCTCCCGACAGCCATCCTCACCTGCAGACCCCGTTCGGCCGGCAGTTTCTGCAGCTGCCACAAAGGGGTCCCCCCTTCCGGCTCCATAGTTGAAGCGAGGCTGAGCCTGTCACGTGACGAGGCCAGCCTCTCAGGTTGCCACAGCTGGCCCACGTGCCTCGGATACGCCGGGGTAGAGGGGAGAGAGAAGCGGCAGTAGCCCTAGTGCGCTTGCGCAGAGATGCAGCCAATGCTCTCCTAGTAACTAAGGAAAGTTCTTTTCCGCTTGGTGTGGCTTTGCTGAATACCGTTGTATTATTGGTTTGAAGGCAAATTTGCAAATCTCTGAACGTAGTTTTCAGATTTGAGCAGAGTTCTATTGAACTTACTCAGCACGCTTTAGAAAACAATTTAATAAGGCTTACTATATATTTGCATTCACCCAGGCCCTTGACTGGGTAGTTAATACATCTTGTACTAAAGTACCTTCTTTTGGAAGGTAAATTAAGGGCTTACTATATGCAAGGTTCTTTATATGCATTATCCTAAGAAGAGGTTATGACTTGCAGTCTCATTTTACAGGTAACAAGTACGTCCGTAAGTCCCAGAAATTAATAAGATTATCAGATTCAACTTATTAAAAATACAGTAAGGACCCCCCCCCCCGCGCCCAGTTAAATATGAGATTTCAGATACATAAGGAATAATTTTTGGTGGAATTATGCCCCAAATATTGCAAGGGGCATACTACTACCAAGAAAGTATTGACTGTTTATCTGAAATTCAAGTTTAACTTTGTGTCCTCTATTCAGGAGATCTGGTGCCTAAGGCATTTCACTGCTAACCAGGAGGCTGGCGGGTTCAAACCCACCAGCCAGTCCTACGGAAGGAAGGTTGGACGATCTACTTCCTTAGTGATACCCCTCGTAACCCCAAGGAGGGGTCGCTATGAGTCCCATCCGATTAGATGGCAGTGAGTTTGGTTTTTGGTGGCAAAATGGTTAAGTGCTGGGCTGTTAACCAAAATGTTGGCGATTGGAGCCTACCAGCTGCGAGGCAGGAGAAAGATAAGGTCGCTGTGAGTAGCAGTGAACTCCCAGGCAAAATGTTTTGGATTGGGTCTTGTATTTTACCAGGAAATTGGAAGAATCATGTGATGCCCAAACTAGTGACAGTCCAGCCTGAAGTTGAACAAAGTCAGTCAGACACTAGAGTCACACTTTTAATGTTGGACTAAACGTGAACCCAAAGAGCTTTTCTGTGACTTCTCACCTTCCATAGCTATCACTTTAATCAGGTAATGGAGAATTTGATGGTGATAAGACAGTTCCTGCCTTTCAGAAGTGCACAATAACTTGAAGACACACACACAAAGTAGTGCAAAGTATGAAGCAGACAACAGAGAGAAGAGTGACTGTTTCAGTCTGAGGGCTATGCAAAGAAAAACTACCCATTAGTGGCATCCTTCAAGGTTTAGCTCAAATGTTCCTTCTCTACTGTGCACCCTCTTGGGAGTGAAAGTAACTTATTCCTCCGATTTTTCATGACACTGAATTTTCATGTCCTTTACTTAACATATTTACCATTTCCTTGTTCTTTATATAGATACCAAAACTAAACCCACTGCATTTGACTCAGTTCTAACTCATTGTTAGGATAGTAGAACCGACCCTTAGAGTTTCCAAGTCTGTGATCTTTACAGAAGCAGACTACCCTATTTTTCTCCCTGGGAGGCAGCTGGTGAGCTTGACCGCCAATCTTTTGTTTAGCAGCCAAACACTTAACCACTGTGCCACCAGGGTTCCTTAGTTAAGTATATGAGATGCTTTAATTTTTTTTCTTTCAAACCATCTGTGGTAGTCAAATTTGTATGTCAACTTGGCTGAACCTGGTTGAGTGGCTGGGCAGCCGGTGGTAGTTATTCTCCGTGATGAGACTGGCAATCAGCTCCATGGTGGGATCTACCACAAGCAGCCGAGTAGCTGCCTGAGGTATGTGGTCTGCTTCCCGTATATGAGGAGAGGCCTTGGGAATGATCTCTAGTTTATGGCATGTTTGAACCCTGCAGTAGCCATGTCACTGTTCAGCAGCCTGCCATGCTCTGCCGACCTTGGGACTTACAATGGACTTGAATTAATGGCCTGCCATGTGGTTTGGTGACATCGGGATTGTACCATTTTATTGTCGACCTTGGGCATGTTAGCCTCAGCAGCCAGTAGCTGCCTGAGTGAAGAGATACCTCAAGCTTCAGTGGGCCAGGAGCAAGAGGCAGAGCTGAAGCCCAAAGTTGAGGGGCTTTTACACAGTCCCTAGAGCCTGGCACTTTGAACTTGGACTTCTAACCTCCCGAACTGTAAGAGAATAAACTGTTAAAGCCATCCCATTTGTGGTATACTCTTGTTAGAGCACCACTAGGTAACCAGAACACCATCTAAATCTTGCTTGAATTCATCTCTTTTTTTCCCCCGACTTCTTGGTAAACCAAACCAGTAACAACCAATATACTGATAATAATCCGTTTTCCAGCCCCATTGCTTCCAGCTACCATCAAAGTTGGCAAGGAGCATGCTTTCCAGGTAGTCACAAGCACTGCATTACATGAAAGCCTAGCTTTTTAGCCTGCTGTGAACCAATGAGCCAATGCCATTTATTTTAGGATATAGAGCTTAAAACTCCATATACCAGTTTCTATATTAGTCAGAAAATATTAACAACCTCTGCCAAAGGGGCAGGGAGGCTGCATTTTCTGACCTCCTCTAACCCCACAAGAGGAAGACAATAACCATCAGTAGCCCAAGGCCTATCCCTGTGAGGCCAAACGTGGCACCTCCCTCCAGCCCTGACACCAACTGTTCCTCCCTCAGCACCCACCACCTCTCTGCTGGGTTCGATAATTTGCTGCAGTGGCCACACAGAACTCACAGATTATGGGGTTTTATTATGGAAGCCACAGTCTACAATTGAAGTTCAGGAACACGCTCAGTCTCTCTCAGCCCACTGTCTCTCAGCCAATGGTCTTTCCCAGTCTCCCTCTCTCAGAGTGCATGTCTCTCGGTGTCTCTTTCTCAGCAGCACGTGTCTCTTAGGAGCACATTTTTCTCAGCAACACGTCTTTCTCAGCCAGCAGTCAAAGAGACTCCTTCTGCCTCTAGGAGGGCCCCTTTTGAGCCTGGCAGAGTGGCCAAGCTAACCGATCATAACATCAGAATTCTAAGCACCTGCGAGAAAGCTAACTTCCCAGAACATTGTTTTGTGCCCCTCTCAACAGAAGTATCCCAGGTGGATAACTTTAACAATCAGGAGCTCTTCAGTTGCTCATGGCAAATTCCACCATGGAGTTTATAAAGACTTGTGGCTAGAAAAGCCATACCAGGTAATTTACTACACCACAACCTCCAAATTTGATTAACGTAATATTCACTTATTTCTTGTTTATATAACAGTCTCATACAGGTATAGGTGGTTGAGTGGCCCTTCTGATTTCTAAGACCTCAAAATTCAGTTGATTGAGTCAGTAGATGGGAGGAGAGAGTGTTTGGAAAATCAGCAAAGAGGTTTTTATGTGCTAGACCTAGAAAAGCATCACAAGAAGATGGAAGGAATAGATAGAGTCACTGTACAAAAAGAATTGGTTGATGTTCATCTATTTCAGGAGATGGCATATGAACAAAAAACAATAATTGTAGAAGAACAAATTTAGAAACATAGTAACCTTAGTTTGTTACTTAAACATTTAGTTTCTTACTTAGAGAATGTAGCCAGTTTAATAGAGAACCTTAGGTACTGGAACTTATTTTACTAGTTACTTAGGAATTTTGAAAATACATATGTAGTTTAAGTAGCAACTGTTTTAATAAGCATAATTTACTTAGATAACTTTGTGACTAGCTTTAGCTTCTAGCCGAGCTTGTTTTTGTACTATTAATTTAGGTAAGGCTCAAAGTATCACCAGGCCTAAGTTTCACTTTTCTTACTTAAGTTTCAATTTACTAGAATAAACTTAGTTACAAGAAATCACCGCTGTACAAACACCAATCAGAAAAGCCAAAGCCTGGAAAGTCCCAAGGAGGGACCCCTTCTCTAGCAGGAAACTGGAAAGTCCCAAACTTGCACCTATCAGCAGCCTCCAAATAACAGAACTAATCCTCTGTACCAATCGTTACTAATTAACCTCTTTGTTTGTAACCGCCCCTTAATAATCTTATAAAAGTGTAAGACATAGAGAGCCAGGGGTCTTTTGCCCAAGCCGTTGCATCGGTGTAAGCAGAGACCCCAGCTCGAGCTTGGAAATAAACTTTTCCTTTGCTTTTGCATTGTCGAGTCCGTGTCACGTTCCTTGCGCCGACACTCCTTTCCAAATTCGGGTCCAACATAATATTGAAGGGAAATGTCAAAGCTGCACTGAAGGAATTGGCGAAAAACAAGGCTCCAAGAATTGATGGAATACCCGCAGAGGTATTTCAACAAATGCATGCTAAAATTATGCCAAGAAATTTGGAAGACAGCTACCTGGGCAACTGACTGAAAGAGATCTCTATTTGTCCCCATTCCAAAGAAAGGTGAGCCAACAGAATGTGGCAATTATCAAACAACATCACTAATATCACACACAAGTAAAATTTTGCTGAAGATAATTCAAAAATGGTTGCAGTAGTGTATTGACAGGGAACTTCCAGAGATGCAAGCTGGATTCAGAAGACGATGTGGACGAGGGGTATCATTGCTAATGTGAGATGAATCTTGGCTGAAAGCAAAGAATACCAAAAAGATGTTTACTTGTGTTTTATTGACTATGCAAAAGCATTCGATTGTGTAAGTCATAACAAATTATGGATAACATTGAGAAGAATGGGAATTCTAAAAGACTTAATTGTGTTCATGAGGAACCTGTAAATAGACCAGGAAGCTGTTGTTCAAAAATAAACAAGGGGATGCTATATGGTTTAAAATCAGGAAAGGAGTGTGTCAGGGTTGTATCCTTTCACCATACTTATTCAAGCTATATGCTGAGCAAATAATCCAAGAAGCTGGACTCTATGAAGAAGAATGCAGTATCAGGATTGGAGAAAGGCTCATTGACAACCTGCAATAGGCAGATGACACATCTTTGCTTGCTGAAAGTGAAGATGACTTGAAGTACTTACTAATGAAGATTAAAGACTACAGTCTGCAGTGTGGATTATACCTCAACATAAAGAAAATGAAAATCCTCACAACTGGACCATAAGCAGCATCATGATAAATGGAGAAAAGATTGAAGTTGTCAGATTTCATATTGCTTGGTTCCCTTATCAACACCAATGGAAGCAGCAGTCAAGAATTCAGACAACATATTGCACTGGGCAAATCTGCTGCAAAAGACCTCTTTAAAGAGCTGAAGAGCAAAGATGTCTCTTTAAAGATGAAGGTGTGCCTAACCCAGACATGGTATTTTCAATAGCTTCATATGCATGTGAAGGCTGGACAATGAATAAGGAAGACTGAAGAAGAGTTAATGCTTTTGAGTTGTGGTGTTGGAGAAGAATACTGAAAGTACTGTGGACTGTTGAAAGGACTAACAAATCTGTCCTGGAGGAAGTACAGCCAGAATGCTTCTTGGAAGTGAGAATGGCCAGACTTCATCTCACCTACTCTGGTCACGTTGTCAGAAGAGACCATTCTGTGAAGAATGATATCATGCTTGATAAAGTAGAGGGTCAGTGAAAAAGGGCAAAACCATCAACGAGATGTATTGACACAGTGGCTGCAAGGATGGGCTAAGGTATAGCAGGGATTGTGAGGCTGGTGTGGGACCGGGCGGTGTTTTATTCTGTTGTACAAAGGGCACTATGAGTCAGAGCCAACTTGATAGCACCTAACCACAATGCACCTAGAAAAGGTTTCCATCACTTTCTCTCACCTTCCATGAGCCAGAACCTCATTACATGGCAGCTCCTAACTATAAAGGAATCTGGAAAATATAGTATAGCTGTGCCTAAGAAAAAAAGAAACAAACTTTGATAAACACATTGTTGTTTCTACTGCAATCATGGTTTTTAAAGAAGACTGAGGATTTTCAGTACAAGTCATATCAACACTGTAACAATCATTCTCTTTCCACATTGTCATGTCCAAACTTACTGCTCTTAAGTCAGTTCCGACTCATAGGGACCCCTCCTTGGGTTTCCGAGGCGGTATCTCTATGGAAGTAGATTTCCTGGTCTTCCTTCCAAGGAGTGGTTGGTGGGTTTGAATCGCCAGCCGTCTGGTTAGACACATATTAACTTGGGTGAAGGAAAAAAATACATAGTATAGTATGTTAGACATCAGCTAGATGTGTGTCTCCTTTTATTTTGGTGAATGATAGCGTAGTGGCTAAGGCACTTGACTGCTAACCAGAAGGCTGGCGGTTCAAACCCACTAGCCACTCCTCAGAACGAAGGTTGGGCAATCCTACTTCCGTAGTGATACTGCCTCGGAAAACCAAGGAGGGGTCGCTATGAGTCAGGGCTGACTCGACGGCACATAACAACAACAACAACAACAAGGGTCTGTCTTTCTTTTAGAGGTTTATATATAATTAAGAATTTTTATTAACCTACTCCATTATTTCTTTATTAAAAAGTATCCTTATAACTTAAGTCATCTGAAAGCCAGAATCAACTTGATGGCAACAGGTTGGGTTTCTATAGTTACATAATAGAATAATTTTCACACTTAAAAGGAATGAACTTGATTATTGTATGAGAGGGACTGTTGTTGTTGTTATGTGCTGTCGAATTGGACCCAACTCATAGCGACCCCTCCTTGGGATTCCGAGGCAGTATCACTATGGAAGTAGATTGCCCCACCTTCCTTCTGAGGAGTGGCTGGTGGGTTTGAACCACTAGCCTTAGGTCTTGAAAATATGATATTTAGTAAAAAGAAAAATGAGGTATGGGACCATATACATTGACATGTCACATACCAGTCATACACATTAGTTAAAAAAAGAAAAACAAAATAAAACAAAACAAAACACACATGTAGCATCATTTACAAACATATTTTTTAAAAAAGGATATAGGAGCTTATGCAATATGTATATTTAGCTTTTCAAAATGGGACTTGTAGTGTTAAAGGAAACTAGAAATATCTGTAACATTTCATTAAAGAAAAGAGCCTGGAAGCACATAATTCAAAATGGTAATGGAAGTTAATTCTGAATGATTAAATTATGTAAATTTGTCTTATGATTCATTGTTCTTTTCCATATTCTTTAACTTTCCAAAAGCAAAGCAAGGGTCACATGGTAGATCCAAGCCAGGAATTTAGAAGACAAACTCATTATCAGGGTGATCAGGGACATTTTGCTAAAGGAAGAAGAAGGATTTGGAAGATGGGTTGATATCTGTAGACAAAAATAGATGAGCACAGCAATTTAGTTAGTATGAATCACATTCATCTAAAAGACAGGCAATAAAACCCAATGTCAGGATATGTCCAAAAATGAGTAGATTTTTAAATCAAATTTTGATGTCCCAGAGTAAGAAATTCTATATGTAGTATTGTGAGGATGACTCAGATCCAACGTGAAACAGGTGGGATTTTCCAAGATAGTCCTGCTGACAGTGTTGCTGAATAATAGAACACAGAAGGTGCAGATACAAACTCAATCAGCTAATCACATCTGATCCAACTTTCTCTTACAAATAAGAAAACTCAAAAGCTCAAGTCATGCAGTGGCAAATACAATCCAGTGCCAAACACTGACTATAACATCAACATCATCAGAACACAATTCAATGACATTAATCATGTCTTGAATTTCTTCAATAATAGCACTACTCAATTGACATGCTGTGTACAGAGAGAGCCATCAGTAAAATTGTAATATACCCATCAGGTGGTAAGTTTAAAACATTGAGATAAAGAACACAGACATTTTCATAAATTCATTTTTATCAAATTTTATTTAATCTATTTTATGCAAAGTCAAACCCATTGCCACAGAGTCAATTCTGACTCATAATGACCTCTTAGGATAGAAAGGAACTGCCCCATAATTTCCATGGCTGTAAATCTTTACAGAGGCAGACTACCTCAACTTTTTCCCATGGAGGAGTGGATTCAAACTGCCCACTTTGTAGTTAGCAGACAAATACTTTAACCACTGCACCACGAGAGCCCCATTTTATGTAAAGTAAGATAAAAATCAAAGGAATTTTAGCACAAGCTATGAGAATTGAGAACATATAAAAGGATAGTATAAGCCCATGTCTTAAGCATTTATAAAATCTGGCTTAATAGAGTGTATACAAAATATTTTCAAGAATTCTTGTAACAGCTATATGATGATTGATTAAGTCCATTGATTTTCAGAAATAACCTAGCAAGAGGCTGAGTAAAGGACCACACTGAGAAATCAGAAGGGTTATATATAACTTTATATATTTGTTTGTTTATATATATTATATATACATTGTCTATCTTCTAAACTTCTGGCTTTGATCTACCATGGGACCTTTGCTTTGCTTTTGGAAAGTTTAAGAATATAGAAAAGAACAATGAATCATAAGAGAAATTTACATAATTTAACCATTCAGGATTAACTTCCATTATTGTTTTGAATTATGTGCTTCCAATCTCTCTTTTCTTTAATGAAACATTACAGATATTTATATTGCTAGTCTCCTTTAACACTACACATAATTACTGCCTGCTTTTAAGAAAAAGAACATAACAAAATTTGAAATTATAAAAGGACTCCTCACCAGACTCCTTTGACAATGAACTTCTATAATGCATTTGAAATAAAATATAATTTATGGAACATTAATAAACACATAATTTTTACAGAACATTCTTTAGGTGAGTGGAGATAAATATTTGCCTTGCTCTGCATTCATTGTTTCCAACTTTTGCAAAACAGAAAAAAAGTTGGAAACAAAGAAGAGTCACTGATAGTTGGAAAATATGGCCTTGGTGACAGAGATAACGCTGGAGATCTCATGATAGAATTTTGCAAAACCAATGACTTATTCATTGCAAATACCTTCTATCAACAACATAAATGGTGGCAGTGCATGTGGATTTCACCAGATGAAGTGCACAGGAATCACATAAACTACACCTGTGACAAGAGACAATGAAGAAGCTCAATATTTTCAGCCAAAAGAAGACTAGGAGCTGATTGTAGAACAGACCATCAAATGCTCATATGCCAACTTAACTACAAGTTGAAGACAATTAAAACAAGCCCATGCGACCCAAAATATGACCTTGATTATATCCTTCCTAAATTTAGACACCATCTAAAGAATAAACTTGATGCACTGAACATCAATGACTGAAAACCACAGGAATTGTGGGATGACATCAAGAACATCATCCATGAAGAAAGCAAAAGGTCATCAAAAAAGACAGAAAAGGAAGAAAAAACCAAAATGGATGTCAGAAGAGACTCTGAAACTTGCCCTGGAATGGAGAGTAGCTAGAGCAAATGGAAAAAAAATGACAAGATAAAAGAGCTGAACAGAAGATTTCAAAGAGCAGTTCAAGAAGACAAAGTCAATTATTATAATAACATGTACAAAGATATGGAGTTAGAAAACCAAAAGGGTAGGTAGAAACATCCTGGGCATTTCTCAAGCTGAAAAAAGTGAAGAAAAAATTCAAGGCTCAAGTTGCAATATTGAAAGATTCTATGGCCAAAATATTCAATAATGTGGGAAACATCAAAAGAAGATGGAAGGAATATAGAGTGTCACTGTACCAAAAAGACCTGGTCGATGTTCACCCATTTTCAGGAGGTAGCATATGATCAAGAACAAATGTTATGGAAGGAAGAAGTCGAAGCTGCACTGAAGGAATTGGTGAAGAATGAGGCTCTAGGAATTGACTGAATAGTCATTAAGAAGTTTCAACAAACAGATGTCATGCTAGAGGCGCTCACTTGTCTATGTCAAGATATTTGGAAGACAGCTACTTGGTCAACTGACTGGAAGATATCCATATTTATACCCATTCCCAAGAAAGGTGATCCCACAGAATGTAGACATTATTGAACAATATCAGTGCTATCACATGCAAGTAAAATCTTGCTGAAGATAATGCAAAAATAGTCACAGCAGCATATTGACAGAGAACTTCCAGAAATGCAAGCTGGATTCAGAAGACGACATGGAGCAAGGGATATCATAGCTGATGTCTGATGGATCTTGGCTCACAGCAAAGAATACCAGAAAGATGTTAACTTCTATTTTACTGACTAGGAAAAAGCATTGCATTGTGTGGATCATAACAAATTATGAATAACATTGAGAAAAATGGGAATTCCAAAACACTTAATTATGCTGATGAGAAACCTATACATAGACCAGGAAGCTGTCATTCGAACAGAACAAGGGGACACTACATGGTTTAAAATCAGGAAAGGGTTAGTCAGGTAGCCTTTCACTATATTTATTCAATCTGTATCCTGAGCAACTAATCCAAGAAGCTGGACCATATGAAGAAGATCGTGGCATGAGGATTGAATGAAGACTCATTAAAAATATGAAAATACGCAGATGACACAACTCTGCTTGCTGAAAATGAGGATGACTTGAGGCACTTACTGGTGAAGATTAAAGACTTCAGTCTGCAGTAAAAATTACATCTCAACATAAAGAAAACTAAAATCCTCACAACTGGACCAATAAGCAACATCACAATAAGTGGAGAAAAGTTTGAAGTTGTCAAAGATTTCACATTACTTAGTTCCACAATCAACACCCATGGAAGCAGCAGTCAAGAAGTCAGACAATGTATCGCTATGAGCAAATCTGCTGCAAAAGACCTCTTAAAGTGCTGAAAAGCAACCCTATCTCTTTAAAGACTAAGATGAGCCTAACCCAAGCCATTGTATTTTCAATCACCTCATATACATGTGAAAGCTGGACAATGAATAAGGAAGACCAAAGAAGAGTTGATGCTTTTGCGTTGTGGTGTTGCAAATAATACTGAAAATATGTACCATGGACAGCCAGAAGAACTAACAGATCTGTCCTGGAAGAATTGCAGCCAGAATGCTCCTTGGAAGTGAGAATAGCCAGACTTTATCTCACCTACTTTGGTAATGTTGTTGGAAGAGACCAATTCCTGGAGAAGGATATCATGCTTTGTAAAGTGGAGGGCCAACAAAGAAGGGGAAGGCCCTCAATGAAATGGATTGACACAGTGACTGCAACGATGGGCTCAGGTATAGCAAGGATTGTGAGGCTGGCACAGGACTGAGCAGTGTTTTGTTCTGTTGTGCATAGTGTCACTATGACTCGGAGTTGACTCTACAGCACCCAACAACAACAATAACACTCACTGTTGGTTCAGTAAATATGTCCCTCCCCCCGATGATAGATAGTCCAAATTAGTCTGAACATTCGCCATTGTACCCTGGGTGGTCTTAAGCAATAACAGTTTCCAGAAGAATAATCAATGCCAGCATGTGCCAGCAAAAGCAGTTTCAGGCATATTGAGGGAGGCCAGCAACTTGGGAACTTAGCCAGCCTCTTTTCTGCCTCTCAACTCTTTGATATTTTCTAGATTCTACACTTCAGATCCCAACTAGCACTTCAGCAAATGCTCTCCATTTCCAATTTGAGGCTTATTAACAACCTTCTGAAGGATCAATGAGAGATAGATCATGTGGGCCCAGGCCAAGCATGTGAGAACAGGAAAGGCCTGACTATATCCCAACCCTCATGACTTGGCAGTGCCTGTCCACATATTTGATTCGCTTAGCTTTCCAAAGAAACTTTTCTTGGGTGTGGTGGATAAATGTTCAGCTACTAACTGAAAGGTTGGCAGTTCAAATCCACCAGCCACTCCTCAAGAGAAAGATGTGGTGGTCTGCTTCCATAAAGATTACAGCCTATGAAACCCTTTGGAACAGTTTCATTCCATGCTATAGGGTCACTATGAGTCAGAATTGACTCTATGGCGACAGGTTTGGGTTTTGTATTTCCCTGTCAGTCTCCCTTTGTCCACCCTGGGGTTCAGTCATGCTAGGTTGGTATTATATATTGAATTGCATTCTTTCAAAATATGTGTTACTTCATGGCTTAAAATAAGGAAAGATGTGCTTCAAGGTTGTATCCTTTCACCATACTTATTCAATCTGTATGCTGAGCAAATAATTCAAGAAGCTGGACTATATGAACAAGAACATGGCATCAGGATTGGAGGAAGGTTCATTCACAATCTGTGATATGAAGATGACACAACCCTGCTTATTGGAAGTGAAGACAAGTTGAAGCACTTACTGATGGAGATCAAAGATGATAGCTTTCAGTATGGATTATACTTCAACATAAATGAAATAAAAATCCCCCCAACTGGACCAATAAGCAACATAATTATAAACAGAAAATACTGAAGTTATGAATGATTTCATTTAATTTGGATTCACAATCAAAACTCATGGAAGCAGTAGTCAATAAATCAAACAACATATTGCATTAGGCCAATCTGCTGCAAAAGAAATCTTTAAAGTGTTAAAAAGCTAAGATGTCACTTTGAGGACTAAGGTGAGCCTGACCCATGAAATGGGATTTTCAGTTGCCTCTTATGTATGTGAAATCTGGACAATGAATAAAGAAGGCCACAGAAGAATTGGTGCATTTTAATTACAGTTTGGTGAAGAATATTGAATATACCTGCTTGAATAATTTATTTTAGAAATATCAGGACAAGGCTGGTCCTTATGAGGTGAAGATTAAAGATGTCTTAAATATTTAACTTTTCCCAACTGCTGTACCCCTCCATCATCTCTGATATCAACTACTCTTCTTCTCCTCAGTACTCTTCTTCCCATTTTAAGATCTGTGATTCACTGTAAGTTCTAACAGAATTCACGAACCACCAAGGAGATGTTTCACACAGTTGTGGAGGCTGGCAAGTCCCAAATGTGTGGGTCAGGCATCAGTGTGGAGGATTCTCCCTCACTCACAGGGTTGCAGGGGCTGATGAACCCAAATGGGCAGGTCAGACAACTGGCTGCTGTCTCAGTTCCCGAGAACCAGAGGTCAGTTGATGATGAACCAGATGCAGGACCCAGAGCAATGAGAGCAACTTTAGCAGAGCATTCATATATATTGGACACGGTTCATACCCTCAAGGAAAATAAGGGTAGTGACTTGAGTCACAGCATCTGGCAAGGTGATGACTCAAGACACATCCCACCCTCCTCTTGTCTCTTTAACATAATGGACAATTACAAACTGGGACCATAACCACAAGCCTAGAGTCTAGGATTTATAATACATCACAAAATGGAGGACTATGGCTAGAAAAGTCATATTAAATAAAACACTGCACCACAATACCCCTAGACTAAAATAAATTCCTTTAACTGAATGGGTTTGGGGCACTTGGACAGGGGCTGAGTTCAAAAAGAAAGACTCTCAAGATCCTCCACAGGAAGTATATTTGGCCACCAGTACAGTTTACAGTTGAAGAAGCACCCATGGGAAGGCTGATTCTTATAAGTGAGCAGGGACAAGGCTTACACTTTCAGTTCTCCTTCTCATGGCCCACTGGTGAGAACTTCCCATTGAAAGCAGTCAGAGTATTTTCTTTTGGATGTCCTCCAGGATCAATGCCGGCTGTGCGTTTAAGACATTGCTCAATCCTTGGTGTAGCTTGCTTTCACATCCTGGAATTGACCATTGGGTCATACGACTCTGATAGCAGTGATGAGGATGGGTGGAAAGATGAGCTCCATAGCAAGACAACATGGTGTAGTTGGAAGCAGCCTGATATCTCTAATAGTTTGTAGACAATGATAGAAAATAACATATTGTGGTTGTTAGCTGCTATCAAGTCTGTCCCTGACTCATGGTGACTCCATGCACAGAAAGAAATGCTTCCCAACTCTGTATCATCTTCGTGATGTGCTGCAGATTAGATCATTGTGACCCATAGGGTTTTAACTGGCTGACTTTCAGGAGTGGATTGTCAAGCTTTCCAAGTTCATCTTAGCCTGCAAGCTCTGCTGCAACAGGTTCCATATGAGAGCAACATGCAAGCCTCCAAAAACAGATAGATGGTGGCTGAGCTTAAGGTTTAATTGAACCTGGGTCTCTCCCACGGGAGGGCAATAATTCTATCACGGAATCACCAATGCCTCATCTTCTATGCATAGATCATTTTATATTTCTTATAACTGTTTGTTCTGGTTACCTAGTGCTGCTCTGACAAGAATATACCACAGATGGGATGGCCTTAACAAACAGGAGTTTATTCTCTTACAGTTTGGAGGCTTAAGTCCAAATTCAAAGTGCCAAGCTCTAGGGGCTGGGTGAAATCCCCTCAACCTTGGGTTGCAGCTCCTCCTGCTCCCTGCCCACTGGAGCTAGAGGCATTTCTTCACTCAGACAGCTGCTGGCTGCTGAGGCTGAGAAGCCCAAGGTTGACAAGTAAAAAGACACAGTCTCGATGTTACCAAACCCATTTATTCAAGTTCCTTGTAAGTCCCAAGGTCGGCAGAGCATGGTAGGTTGCTTAACAACGACATGGATACATGCAGGGTCCAAGCATGCCATATGCTAGAGACCATTCCCAAAGCTGCTTCTTATATACAGGAAGCAAACCACATACCCAAGCAGCTACTCAGTTGCTTGTGGTTGATCCCACCATGGAATTGATTGGCAGTCTCATCCTGGGGAATAACTGTCTCCAGTGCCCAGCCACTCAACCAGGCCCAGCCAAGTTGACACACAAACTGAACTACCATACTGTTCACTAAATGTTTTCTAATAATTGTAAGATCTCAAAAAGAGGTGATGATAGTAAGCTCCAAGTCGATGGGTGATTCTTATATTGACTGAGGTAATTGCAATAATCAACACCCATGGAAGCAGCAATCAAGAAATCAAATGATGTATTGTACTGGGCAAATCTGTGGCAAAAGACCTCTTTAAAGTATTTAAAGGTAAAGTTACCACCTTGAGGACTAAGAGTGAATGACCCAAGGTATGGTGTTTTTTTCAATTACTTCATGTGCATGTGAAAGCTGGACAATGAATGAGGAAGACCGAGGAAGAATTAACTCATTTGAATTATGGCAAAAAATATTGAATATGCCACAGATCGCCAGAAGAACAAACAGATCTGTCTTGGGAGAAGTACAGCCAGAATGCTCATTAGAAATGAGGATGGTGAGACTTTGTCTCAAGTACATTGGACATGTTGTCAGGAGGTACAAGTCCCTGGAAAAGGACTTCATGCTTGGTAAAGTAAGAGAAAAAGAGGAAAATCTTTAAGAGTTAGATTGACACAGTGGCTGTAAAAAAGGGCTCAAACATAGCACTGATTGTGATGATGGTGTAGAACTGGGCAGTGTTTCATCCTGCTGTACATAGGGACACTATGAGTCCAATCCGACTCGATGATAGCTAACAACAACAACAACAACAACAACACAATATACATTAGAATCTTAACCTCTAAACCTGTGAATGTAATATGATGTAATGTAATTACTTTCCATAATGCAATCTAAAGTTATATTAATGAAGCCATTGTAGGATGTGCTGTAAACCTAATCACTACTGACTTATGAAAAGAGCACATTAAACACAGAGACAAGTACAAGTAGGGGGAAGATAGTTGAAAACGAAGATAGATCACCAGGGAACAGAGAAATACTGGGGCTACAAAACTGAAAGGAGAAAAGTATCTTCCCCCAGAGCTGAGAGAGGGAAAATGCCTTCCTCTACAGCCAGTGCCCTGAATTTGGACCGGAGCTTCCTAAACCACTTTTCTCTTGTCTAATGCCACCAACTTAAGCTTTTTCTGTTATAATAGCACTAGGAAACTAAAACAGGAGAACTGGTGAACTGGTGGGTCAGCAGGAGAGAAGCTGACTGATTAGCATGAGAGACTCAAGAGCTTCATGGAAATTACTCATCCTAAAAGAAAATTCCATGCAGATTTGATCAGTTTAGCAAAAATCCTTAATCTTTGTTAGGGTGGGATGATTTTAAGTAGAGAGAGATGTTTGTCATCTTCTACCCTCTCCCTTAAGATACCACCACAGAGCCTAATACCAGTTGTTGTTGTTGTTATGTGCCATCAAGTCGGCCCCGACTCATAGGGACCCCTCCTTGGGTTTCCGAGGCAGTATCACTACAGAAGTAGGATTGCCCAACCTTCCTTCCGAGGAGTGGCTGGTGGGTTTGAACTGCAAGCCTTTTGGTTAGCAGTCAAGTACCTTAGGCACTAATACCAGTTAGTGAAGTGTTAATATAACAAATGTTTATAATGGAGGTATTATGGGAATGCAGAAAATGGGGAATTAATTCTGCTCATGGGAAAGGGAGATTAGCAAAGTTTTTTTTTTTTTGTTACTTTTATTGTGGTGAAAACATATATAACAACACATTCACCAACATAATAACTTCCACATCAGGGATATCAATGACATTTTTCATGTTGTGCCACCATTATTGCTATCCTCTTCCAAAATATTCCACCATCATTAGCATAAACTCAATGCCCTGCAAACAAATCTTTTCCTTTCCCCTTCCCTCTGACCCATGGTGTTGGTTACTTAGTACCCCTCTGACAAGAATATACCACAAATGGGATGGCTTGAAGAAACAGGAGTTTATTCTCTTACAGTTTGGAGGCTTTAAGTCTGAATTCAAAGTGCCAGGCGCTAGGGGCTGGGTAAAAGCCCTTCAACCTTGGGCCTCAGCTTTGCCCTGTGCTCCTGGCCCACTGAAGCTGGAGGCTTTTCTTCACTAAGACAGCTACTGGCTGCTGAGGCTGGGAAACCTAAGGTTGACAAGTAAAAAGGCTTAGTCCCAATGTTAGCAAACCACACAGCAGGCTATTAATTCAAGTCCATTGAAAGTCCCAAGATTG
>NW_006921833.1:3009336-3010966 GCF_000298275.1 Orycteropus afer afer
ATATATATATATATATATATATATATATATAATTTTTTTCTAGGAATTCCGCCCTCCCTCCACCTGTGGTAACCAATAAAGAAAGTTCCCTTCCATGTATAAACCTTTCCTTGACTTTTTATAATAACAGATTAATACATTTGTCCATCTGTAATTAACTTATTTCACTCTGCATAATGTCCTCCAAGTTCATCTATGTTATTCAGTTAATTGAGAGTTAATAACATAAAACCCTGGTAATCAGGAATATTCATTTCAGAAATAAGTGAAACTCCTTTTCTCAAAAAGGAAGGGAGTACATTTACAAAAATGATGAATAAGGAATTCTTGGGTTTTGCACAGCATTGTGGCTTGGATCCAGTTCAATATATTGTGAAACCACCTGTGGAGGATGAAGGTATTGATACTAGGGCTTAGGGAGCATGGTGCCAGGCACTGAGAAGCTCACTAAATGCCTGTTAGAAGAAGAGGAGTTGGCTGGCAATGTGATGAGGAATTATTTGGAGATAAACA
The DNA here is from genome assembly GCF_000298275.1 of Orycteropus afer afer. Lineage (NCBI taxonomy): Eukaryota > Metazoa > Chordata > Mammalia > Tubulidentata > Orycteropodidae > Orycteropus > Orycteropus afer. Next base: position 3,009,850 of record NW_006921833.1, read on the forward strand.
GAAAGATTGATCATCAGGAGCGTGGAGTCCAGTTGAGTTCATTACGCATGATTGGAATTAATGAGATTCACACATCATGATGACTTGGACCCATCTTAATACAGGTGAACTCCATCTCAACAGATGAAACCACCTGTAGAGAGTAAAGGTGGTAAAATAAGGGGTTTAATTGCATGGTGCCTGGTACTTGGTGTGTGCTTGGGAAACTGTTAGGAGAGGAAGGCTTGACTGAGAATGTGATAAGAGATAAAATTAGAGATAATCAGAGAGATTGTTAATCAGGAGTATAGACTCAGTTGAGTGAGGAAAAAAAAAAAAGAAAAAAAAAACCTTCTCAGAAGAACCAATGGGTTCATTTTTATGGCATCTGGCAACAATCCCACAACATATCCTGGAAAAAAAGAAGGAGAAAATGGCAGGTAGAGTCTTCCCAGGAATAAGGATTAACAAGGTAGATTTGAAGAAAGAAAAGGGAAAGTGGAACTGAGAGTAACCAAAATCAAACCTGTTATCATGTAATGGATTCCGACTCATAGCTACCCCACAGAACAGAGTAGAACTGCCCCATAGAGTTCCCAAGGCTGTAAACCTGACAGAAGCAGACTGCCACATCTTTCTCCTGCAGAGAAGCTGGTGGATTCAAATTGCTGAACTTTTGAGTTAGCATCCCAGCACTTTAACCATGGCACCACCAAATGAAATGGAACTGAAAGTAGACCATGATTATGTAGGAGAACCTTGGGATAGGGTTCCAAAAATGGTAACTCATCATTGAGATGGATAGCCTGATCAGACCAAAGCCTCCACTATCTATAAAAACCTCGAAGGTTGTAATATGAACATGGCATATAAATTCCCAAATATGGTAGTTCTTTCATCTCCAGAATGTTTTTCTATTTCTGAAATCCTTTTAATCTATGCTCTTTTTTAGGAGCTCTGGTAGTGTAGTGCCTAAGGCACTTGACTGCTAGCCAGAAGGCTGGTGGTTCAAACCCACCAGCCACTCCTTGGAAGGAAGGTTGGGCAATTTACTTCTGTAGTGATACCACCTCAGAAACCCAAGGAGGGGTCACTATGAGTCAGGTGCGACTCCACTCCACATAACAAAAACAACAAA
>NW_006921833.1:3016086-3053019 GCF_000298275.1 Orycteropus afer afer
TAAAACATAGAAAAGAATGGAATCCTCCTTAATTCATTTTATGAAGCAAGCATAATCTTGATACCAAAACAAGGCAAAGACATCATTCAAAAGGAAAACTACAGACCAATATACCCATGAATATAGATGCAAAAATCTTCAACAAAAGCTTAGCCAATAGACACCAACAACATATCAAGCAAATAATTCATTATGACAAAGTGGGGTTTATATCAGGCATGCAAGGATGGTTCCACATTAGAAAAACAATCAACATCATCCACCACATAAATAAAACAAAGGAAAAGAACCACATGATCATATCAATCGATGCAGAAAAGTCATTTGATAAAATCCAACACCCATTCCTGATCAAAAGTCTCAGCAAAATAAGAATAGAAGGGACATTCCTCAACATAATAAAGGGCATCTGTGCAAAACCAACAGCCATTATTCTCAATGGAGAGAGACAGAAACCATTCCCTTGCAAACAGGAATCAGACAAGGATGCCCTCTATCACCACTTCTATTCAACATTATATTGTAAGTCCTGCCAGGGCCATAAGGCAAGAATGGAAAATCAAAGGCATCTAAATTGGTAAGGAAGAAGTCAATCTATCCCTGTTTGCTGATCATATAATCCTATTTCTAGAAAACCCAAGAGACTCAGTCAAAAAATCTACTGGAATTAATTGAGAGCTTTAGCATCATGGCAGCCTACAAGATCAACATTCAAAAATCAGTTAGGTTCCTCTACATCAGCAAAGAGATTACTGAAAAAGAAATAAGGAAATCAATACCATTTACAATAGCTACCAAAAAAATAAAATACTTGCGAATAAATCTTACCAGGGACACCGAAGACCTGTACAAAGAAAACTACAAATCACTGCTTCAAGAAACCATAAGACATTAATATAAATGGAAGAACATACCATGCATGTGGATAGGAAGATTGAACATTGTGAAAATGTCAATTCTACCCAAGGTAATCTATATATTCAATGCAATCCCAATCCAGATCCCATTTACATTCTTTAAGGATATGGAAAAACCAATCACTAACTTTATATGGAAAGGAAGAGACCTGGGATAAGCAAAACATTATTGAAGAAGAAGAATAAAGTAGGAGGTCTCACAGTCCTGGGTCTCAGAACCTACTATACAGCCACAGTAGTCAAAACTGCCTGGTATTCGTACAATGACAGACACATAGACCAATGGAATAGAATTGAGAACCCAGAAACAGATCCAGTGACCTATGGTCAGTTGATCTTTGACAAAGGGCCAAAATCCATTAAATGGGGAAGGGATTGTCTGTTTAACAAGTGGTGCTGGCAAAACTGGATATCCATTTGCAGAAAAATGAAACAAGATTCATACCTCACACCATACACAAAAACTAACTTCAGATGGATCAAAGACTTAAATGTGAAACCTAAAGCTATAAAGTTCCTCAATGAAAAACTAGGGGCAAATTTAGGGACCCTAATATATGGCATAAATAGACAATCAAGCATAACCCAAAATGCACAAACAGCAGAAGATGAACTAGATTAATCTGATCTTCTGAAAATTAAAATTGTATGTGCTGCAGACTTCTCCAAAAGAGTGAAAAGAGAACCACAGATTGGGAAAAAATATCCAGCAATGACATATCTGACAAGAGACTTATCTCTAGAATTTATAGAAAACTCCAACACCTCAATAACAGAAACACAAATAATCCAATTAAAAATGGCAAAAGATATGAATAGACACTTCACCAAAGAGGATATTCAGGCAGCCAAGAACCATATGAAGAAATGTTCACAATAATTAGCCATTGTTGTTGTTGTTGTTGTTATTTGCCATCGAGTCGGCCCTGACTCATAGCGACCCCTCCTTGGGTTTCCGAGGCAGTATCACTACAGAAGTAGGAATGCCCAACCTTCCTTCCGAGGAGTGGCTGGTGGGTTTGAACCGCCAGCCTTCTGGTTAGCAGTAAAGTGCCTTAGGCACTATGCTACCAGAGCTCCTAATTAGCCATTAGAGAGATGCAAACCGAACCAACAATGAGATACCATCTTGCCCCAGCACTAGTAGCAAATTTCAACAAGGAAGAAAATAACAAATGCTGATGAGGATGCAGAGAAATTGGGACTCTCATATGTTGGTGGTGGGACTGTCAAATGATACAACCACTGTGGAAAGCAGTATGGCAATTCCTCAAAAATTTGGAATTAGAATTACCATTTGACCCAGTCACTCCATTGTTGTTGTTTATTGTTATGTGTCGTCAAGTCGGACTCAACTCATGTGACCCCTTCTTGGGTTTCCAAGGTAGTATCACTACGAAAGTAGATTGCCCCATCTTCTAGGTATATATCCTAAAGAAGTGAGAGTCAGGACAAGAAAAGATACGTGTACTCATGTTCATTGCAGCACTATTTATAATAGCAAAAAGATGGAAAAAACCTAGGTCCCTATCAACAGAAGAATGGGTAACCAAACTATGGTACGTCCACACAACAGAATATTATGCAACTCTAAAGAATAACATAGAGTCGGCAAAACACCACATAAAAGTACATGAACTTGGAGGACATTATGGTGAGTGAAATAAGTCAATCACAGAAGAATAAATTGTATTAGTCCATTATTGTAAAAAGTCAAGGAAAGATTTATATATGGAAGGAGATTTTATTTGTTGGTTACCAGGGATGAGAGGTGAGGGGAGGGAACACAGTTAGACAGGTAGAGAAAAGTATTGATTTGGGTGAAGAGAAGGGCAATGTACCAAATGTGAGTGATCAATATGGTGGCATTGAGGAAGAGGAAGACATAGAGAGATGCATGGGAGGTATAGATAACAAAGATGAATTCTTTTGCACACACAGTACTGCTTTGTCAGTGAAGACAAATGTTGATCTATGAGTGGATAGATGGGTGGACAGGCTGATCTATAAGATATGTCTCTGCAGGGGGGGGAGTGTGCCCATGACCATGTATAGGGTTGGCAGACAAGGTTTTTGCAAGTGTATTTGTATGATCTGTAAGAATTCCCAGGTATATAGTAAAGCTGACAAGGGACAAGGTTGTAGTCATTTCTTAGCCACAGCCAGCTATCCAGAGGGAGTGAGTAGTTGGACCAGTGGTATTGGGACCATAGTCACAGAGGACATCAAGCTCAATTGGCATAACACACCACACATTGTTTCACATCCCACTTTGGCAATTAGTGAGTGGGATCTTAAAAACTTGCAAGCAGCCATCTAGAAGCAACGATGGATCTCTCCTCATCCAGAACAAAGAAGAATGAAGAAAACCAAAGACATATGGAAACAATTAGTCCAAGGGACTAAGCCTATATGATCCTCAGCCTATATGACTATGAGACCAGAACTGGATGGTGCCCGGCTACCACTGTCAGCCACTCAGAGGGGGATCTATGCAGGAGATCCTGGTCAGAGAGGGAGAACGATATGGCGTAAAATCATAATCATAATCATTTAAAAAAGAAAGGAGGGGGGGAGGTTTACTGGTCTGATAGAGCCTGGTGGAACCACTGAGACTATGGCCCCTAGCTGCCCTTTAGGTCTGGAATTGAACCCACTCCTGTGGCTGCTAGTAAAACAAAAGACAGACAAAGGAGCTGAACCTTTACATTAGGTAGATACACTCCTTGGAGACATCAGTCATAGGAGAATAGACGGGCTGTGTATGCACAGGAAGACAGCTCAGGGGGCAAGAGTGCATGGGAGGAAGGACACAGGGAAGAAGTAACTATGGGTAGGAAGTGCGAGAGGAGATGTTGCACTGTGGGAAATTGGAGTCAATGTCATGAGACAAAGTGCATGTGACCTGCTGTATGGAAAGTGAATTTGCTCTGTAAACTTTCACCCAAATCACAATATAAGTAAGTAAGTAAGTAAATAAATAAAAGATTACAGCCAAGAAAACCCTATGGAACAGTTCCACTGATATATGGGGTCAATTCCAATATATGGAGTTGCCAGGAGTTGGCGGCGCATCTAACACCAACAACAATACTTACTCTGTACTCTACAGAGACACACCCTCTAGCAACTGGCCTTGGGGCACCAGAGGGGCAACATCACATGGAGGTAAAGCTGGACAAACAGGAGTGCACAACTAAGAAGGGCACAGGAATGAGGGTGTCAATGGGAAGGGAGAGGAGAGTGGGTTAGGGTTGGGGATAGTGTGGGAAGTGAAGCCAAATGTACATGAACTGTTGAATGTAAAACAAATTCTGCTCTGTAAATTTGCACCCAAAGCACAATGAAAATGAAAGAAAACAATACTTAGGCTGTACTTGAAGTTCCCTCATCAAAGCAGTTTTCATACTGCATTCCTACTGTCTGGTTATTATTTATCTTCCAGACTAGACTACAAGCTCCAGAAGATTAAGGACTTTTGTTCACTCTTGGGTCTTCAGAATCTAGTCAATTGCATCATTTACTAAGTATTTGTGGAATCAATATATGAAGTCCCTGAACTCTTCTCTGCTAGTTGGAAAAGAGTAATAGTAAGTGGCAGAATGCCTAAGCTCCCTGAAGAGGGTGATGTTCCAAACCAGAGATAATTAGACAAGAATTATGAGGACTAGACATCCTCTTGGATTATAACTAGTCCTTGACACCACAAAAGGAGAGCTCATCCAAGGCAACAGGCTCTAACCTGCAATTTACCTCCATTTTACACCAAGAGAGATGCCATTTTGCTATTTGTATCTTTCTTGGTGGAAAATGCAAGAGCTTGAGTTAGAGGAAGAGGAAACCCATGTTATCCTCTTCAAGTTTTAATCTATTCAAGAAATCAAGGAGGTGGGCTGCATTTAGTCATTTTTCACTCTTGCTAAAATGAGATTTTGGAGTTCCTGAGTGGTGCAAATCTTTAATGCACTTGGCTGCTACTTGAAAGTTGAAAGTTTCAGGCTACCTGGAAGTGCTTTGAAAGAAAGTTCTGGCAATCTGCTTCTGAAAAATTACCCATTGAAAACCCTGTGGAGAGCAATCTACTCTGACATGCACAGGGTCTCCATGAGTCATATTTGCTCAAGGGCTAGTGATGAAAGTGGGATTACTTCCTCTTGTTAGAAGAGACCAGTTCCTGGAGAAGGATATTATGCTTGGTAAAGTAGAGAGCGAAAAAGGGCAAGATTCTCAATGAGAAGGAGTTGACACAGTGACTGCAGTGTGGGGCTCAAGCATAGCAAATATTGTGAGGATGCTTCAGGACCAAGCAACGTTTCTTTCTGTTGTACATAGGGTCATTATGAGTCCGAAACTAATTGACAGCACACAACAAGAACAACATCCTGAACCTAATTTGCCTATATTTTTCTAGTACTGAGACATATAAACAAGAATCAGCTACTCTACTCCCTGTTGAGTTTTGAGCATCTAATGGTGTCCCTCCACCACTCATCTGTCAATTTGTCGTGCTGTGGTGGCTTTCACGTTGCTGTGATGCTGGAAGCTATGTCACTGGTATTTCAAATACCAACAGGGTCACCCAGGATGGAAAAGTTTTAGGGGAGCTTCTAGACTAAGACAGACTTGGAAGAAGGGTGGGGCTATCCACTTCTGAAAAAAATTGGCCAGTGAAAACCTTATGAATAGCAGTGACACATTGTCTGACATATTATTGGAAAACTTTATGACTAGAGGTGAAACGTGTCATGGATTGAATTGTATCTCCTCGAAATTTGTTTCACCTTGGCTGGGCCATGATTCTTAGTGGTTTAAAAGTTATATAATGAATAATGTGTCAGGAATGCTCCTTGGAAGCGAGAATGGTCAGACTTCATCTCCCCTTATTTTGGTCATGAGGAGCTCTGGTAGCATAGTGCCTAAGGCATTTGACTGCTAACTAGAAGGCTGGGGGTTCAAACCCACCAGCCACTCCACAGAAGGAAGGTTGGGCAATCTACTTCTGTAGTGTTACTGCCTCAGAAACCCAAGGAGGTGTTGACTCGACTGCATATAACAACAACAACAACTTTGGTCATGTTGTCAGAAAGGGACCATTCTCTGGAGAAGGATATTATGCTTGGTAAAGTGGAAGGTCAGGGAAAGAGGGGAAGGCCCTCAACAAGATGGATTGACACAGTGGCTGCAGTGATGGGCTCAGGTATAGTAGCGATCATGAGGCTGGCACAGGACCAGGCAGTGTTTTGTTCTGTTGTACAAAGGGTAGCTATGAGTTGGAGACGACTCGACGGCACATAGCAACGACAACAACATGTAATGATACTTCATGATGTGATCTGATGTGACAAGCCAATCAAGCATAAAACGATTAAAGTTAAAGGTGGATTGCAACATACTTAGTCCCATTGCAGCCCTGAGCTGATGTAAGGGGAGCTTCCATAGGGTGTGACCTGCAAGAGAGAAGGGAGCAGAGAAGTGAGGGACCTACCACCACCAAGAAAGAGGAGCCAGGAGTGGAGCACACCCTTTGGACCCAGGGGCCCTGCACTGTGCTCCTCCTAGGAAAAAGAGACAGAGAGAGAGAAAGTCTTCCCCTAAAGCCAGCACTCTGAACTTGGACTTCTAGCCTCCTAAACTGCAAGAGAATAAATTTCTGTTTATTAAAGCCATCCACTTGTGGTATTTCTGTTATAGCAGCACTAGAGAACTAAGGCATAGTGTCTGAGATAGTGCCGGAAAATGAGCCCTTCAGGTTGGAAGGCATTCAAAATATGACTAGGGAAGGGCTACCTCCTCAAAGTAGAGTTGACCTTAATGACATAGATGGAGTAGAGCTTTCAGGAAGACACAGCGGTAAATATTCGTTAATAATCAGAATGTTGGCTGGCATGCTGGATTACTAGCCAAAAGGCTAGCAGTTTGAATCCACCCAGAGTCACCTTGAAAGCAGACTTCACTGGGTCTACTTCTAAAAGGTCACAGCTTTGAAAACCCAGTGGAGTCGTTCTATTCTGCATACATCAGGCCACCATAAGTCAGAATTACTTCATGGCAACTAAAAACAGCAACAAAATTAGGAAAATATTTCTAACATGTCCAAAATCTACAATGTTTCATCAGCAGGCATAAGCTTGTTTTCAGTGCATCATTGCACTGCATGATAAGAGGATCCAGGCTGGACTGGGTGGCAAACGAAGCTTTCTTTAATCTATCAGCACTTATAGAAGGATATGAGGGTGGACTGACAGAGGGTGATTTTGAAGGTTCTAAAACTTGGAGTAAGCAGAAATGTAGAGGGTCTGGAAAAAGGGGTTGAAACTAAAGACTTAATTCGCTTTGCTCCATCTTTTTCAAGTGGTTGTAGAAATGACTTGTCATTAAAGTGTTCCTTGGAAGGAAGGTTGGGCAATCTATTTCCACAGTGATACCGCCTCAGAAACCCAAGGAGGGGTCACTATGGGTCAGGTCCAACTCCAAGGCACATAGCAACAACAACAAAGTGTTCCAAAGATTTTCTGGTTTCTAAGGTCACTTTATCCCTTAAAATTTAAATAAAATATCTAGAATTCGATCTTGCTTACTGATTCCCAGGGCAAGGGGGGCTGATGGCCTCTTGTCCTGAATTTGTCCTTTCTCTGAATTGTTAATCACAACATCCCTGCTTGTCATATTGCCTCCTGAGTTTGCCATCATTTCTCTGGATACTTCCCCTAAGGCCCAGCTCCCCCAAATCCTGTTGATAGAGGCTAGTACATATAACAGACTTTTAGTAAAAGTTGAGGGGTAATAAAGCACAGAGGTTCCAGCATTTTTCACATATTGGGACTCATAGATGATGATGCTGTTTGTGCAGCACAGTGATACAAACTAACTGGTCTATATGAAGCTTGATAAAAAAAAATACTGTATTTTCTTTATGTAACATAATTATAATAATACATTAAAAAATTAAAGGAAAAGTAAAATTTAAATTTTAAAGTCAAATTTGAATGAAAAGCTAACTTTGAATTTGCATAAAATCTCAATGTAAAAGTTTTAAAATTTTTTATTGAAAATTTTTTCTTGCTTCTGTGAGCATTTTTTTCTCATGTTTTTTTTTTTTTTTAATTCAGATATAATTCACAGACCATGAAATTCACCCATACAAAGTATATAACTTAACTGCTTCTTGGCCTTTTGGCTAAGACCAAGGGTGAAGTGTAAAATATACTGGTTTTTAGTGTATTCACAGAGTTATGCAACCATCTCTATCAAACATTAGGACACTTTCATCACCCAAATAGAAGCCCCAAACCCATTAACAGTCACGTCCCACTTCCCTTCCCCCGCCCCAGCTCCAGGCAAACAGTATCCTGCTTTTTGTCTATGAATTTTGTTTATTCTGGACATTTCATATAAATGGAATCTTTACAATACGTGGACTTTTGTGTTGGCTTCTGTGAGCATTTTTATATTAGTTTATATGCTTGAAATGGCAATATACAATTTCAGATAAATACTTTATAATGATTCCTTCAAATTTTTAATAATTATCATGCACAAAAAACTATGTTTACATGTATGTTTATAAGACATTGTGAATGATTTTTACAAACTTACCAGAATTTGCCACCATTACAATTATATTTAAAGAGCTGAACTGTCCTTCCTCTTACTGTTCGAACCATATGAAATTGCCATTTCTATAAATAAAAGTGTTTGAATATTAGCAGTTTCATATGGTTCTGCCTAATGATTCAATTAGTAATGTAATGATAATGTGACAAGGATTTTGGATCCAGTTCAGTTTTTTCATGTCAAACTCTAGTTTGCAGAATATATGCACAGTCCCGACAGCCAGCTTGGATTTCATTCAAAGGTCATGTCAGCTGTAAATGCTGTTGTTGTTGTTGTTTGCCGTCGAGTCAGCCCCAACTCATAGCGACCCCTCCTTGGGTTTCCGAGGCAGTATCACTACGGAAGTAGGATTGCCCAACCTTCCTTCTGAGGAGTGGCTGGTGGGTTTGAACCACCAGCCTTCTGGTGAGCAGTCAAGTGCCTTAGGCATTATGCTACCAGAGCTCCTAATAGAGATGTTAAATATATAGGAGTCTGTGGGTGGTGTAAACAGTTAATGGACTAGGCTGCTAACTGAAAAGTGGGACATTTTAATTCAACCAGAGGTGCTCAGAGGAAGGCCTGGTGACCTCCTGAAAAACCAGCCATTGAAAACCCTAATAAAAAAAAGGGAGGGGGGGACCAGGTTTGCTGGTCCAATAGAGCCTGGTGGAACCACTGAGACTATGGCCCCTAACTGCCCTTCAGGTCTGGAATTGAACCTATACCTATGGTTTCCAGCCAAATAAAAGACAGGCATAAGAGTTGAACATTTACCTCAAGTAGATACTCTCTTTGGAGAGAACAATCATGAAGGGTTGCTTATGCACAGGGAGACAGCTCAGGGGGCAGGAGTCCATGGAGGGATGGACATAGGGAAGAGGTAACTATGGGGAGGAAGTGGGAGGGGAGCTGTTGCATTGTGGTAAACTGTGGTCAATGTCATGAGACAAAGTGTATGTGAACTGCTGTATGGAAAGTGAATTTGCTCTGTAAATCTTCACCCAAATTACAATTAAAAAAAAAAAAAAAGAAAAGAAAACCCTATGGAGTACAGTCCCATTTTAATACACCTGGGGTTGCCATGAATCAGAATCAAATCAAATCAAATCAGAATCAACTGGTGACTAGTTATCAAATTTATAGAGAATTGGGGCCAGCCCTGGAGCTGTACCTACCAGCAGGCCCTGCCCAGCCTCCTCACCAGCCCCTCAGGCTACTCACCGGCTCCTTGTGAACCTGGGACACAGACTCTTTCATAAGCTCCATGGGTTTCTTGTCCATGGTGAATTTTAGTCATCAAGGTCCTGGAAAGCTTCCCCAGAGGCTGAGACATATATATATATATATATATATATATATATATATATATATATTGCAGTATGTCTGTAATCTGCTGTTTAGGGTCTCTGCTTTGGATTATATCACAGCCCAGAAATCAAAACAGCTTCAAAGTGAATAGTAGACATGCCTTTCTTAAAGTCTTCCAGCTATATTTGCTCAGAGAATTTGTCATTGTCCTTCTTCCATTCTGGCCCATGTTCATATACCATTCCTCAGAGGCTGGATCCCATTTTCTAAGTGGGCATATCTCACCTTCCCAAGGTTCCCCTTCTCTGGGCAGCAGAGGGAATAAATATTACCCAGAGTGGTGTAGTGCCTAAGGCATTTGACTGCTAACCAGAAGGCTAGGGGTTCAAACCCACCAGCCACTCCTTCGAAGGAAGACTGGACAATCTACTTCCGTAGTGATACTGACTCAGAAATCCAAGGGGGGGTAACTATGAGTCAGGTTTGACTCAATGACAGTGAGTTTGATTTTTATTTTTTATTTTTTGGTTTAGAGCAATTTATAATTTAGATGTCTTAGCTACATCTATTCAAACAAAAGCTCAGGGCCTACCTTTGTCTAAGTAAGAGACTGATGAATTCTCTTTCCTAGACCAAAGGGCCATGATTCATGAGGAATTCAGTTACTCTTTCATTATCTTCACTTTTCTTCACATTAGAAAAGGGATCAAGAAAGAGTCAATGGACTTGTCTAGAACTCTAGGGCTAGTTTACATCTCCACCAGTCTGGAGTTTCTCCATCTGATATTCTACATAACCATACATTTCCAGAGTTTTTATAAGGTTAAAAGTCAACGTATTCTCATATGGAAGAAAGTGACTGAACTGATGGGAAGGGGAGAGATTGCAATTTATCTTTGAAAAAATGCATATGTACATAAAATCTAAGTTTACAACTAGTAATTGTAACTTAAATATTCTCGCTGTTTTTTAAAATAGAGAATTCCTGCTCTCAACAAGGCAATTATAGTCACAATACATGTATTACCCTTCCTCAAAGCAAGTGGGAAATCTACTTCCGTAATGATACCACCTCGGAAACCCAAGGAGAAGTTGCTATGAGTTGGGGCCGACTCGATGGCACATAACAACAACAATAAAAATTATTTAATACACACCTATCTAATCCATTGAAAGTTCCACAGTGTAGGCCACAGTGGAAAGATGAGGCTAAGAATGTGACATCTCAGGTCAAGTTCACATCCCAGCTCTTTCACCTATGAGCTGTGCCATCTTGGACAAGCTGCTTTACCTCTCTGTGTCTCAGTTTTCTCACCTATAAATCAAACCTCATAGGTTTGATAAGAGAATTAAACAAAGTTGATGTAAAATGCTTAGAACTATACCTAACATAGAAAGGCTTCTCCAGTGTTCAGCAAATACTAAGAAAAGAAAAAGACAGAGACAGCATGCTATGATGATGTTACTAAAATTTGGCCACGTTTACAAGGGGCAAGTTTAATTCCCTGAGACATCTCCTCTCCTTTTCTGTTAGGGGTTAGTCCAAAAGTTGACTGTGAGAACTGTTCTCTCCTATGCTTGAGTCACACACTATTACTAAGATAAGGACAGATAAAAAGAAGTGTTGTGTATATTCATGATGAATCATGTAAAATCACCTTGCATGACACTTTTGGAAACACTATTATATGTAAAACATTTTGAGGCCAAAAATACAATATTGTTTTATGTGTTACATGTTTAAGTGGTGACTAAAAGAGTTAAAATGTTTCATTTTCACATGTAGCTGGATAAGAATTATTATATGTCATAGGAAGAACATGTTTATTGCTTTATAAAGATGTTTTCTATGAAATTCTTAGGCTGTTACTGTTATGATAATCTTTGAGTCTGTTTAAGAAAAGGCAGAAAATAGAAGTCAGTGGAGTGATAAAAACCAAACCCGTTGCTATCAAGCTGATTCTGACAGAATACAACAGTTCCACAGGGTTTCCTTGAATGTAATCTTTATGGAAGCAAACCACCAGGCCTTCCTTCCACGGCGATACTGGGTGAGCTTGACCTGCCAACTTTTCAGTTAGAAGCAGGAACATACCACTATCCCACTGAAGGATCTAGTGGATTGATAACTATCATTTATTAAACACTTACTATGTCCTTTGCAATCTACTTCCGTAGTGATAACTGCCTCGGAAACCCAAGGAGGGGTCGCTATGAGTCGGGTCTGACTCGATGGCACATAACAACAACAACATGGTGCTTTGCAGGAATCTCTGGGTGGTGCAAGCACTTAGGCGTTAACTGAAAGTTTGATCTCTTGAGTCCACCCAGAGGTGCCTCAGAAGAAAGGACTGGTGATCAACCTTGAAAAATTAGTCGTCGAAAACCCTACTGATCACAGTTCTACTCTGATACATGGGGTCACCATGATGGCAATTGGTAGTGGTATGTGCTTTACACAATAATAAACACCTCTGCCCCATGACTCTACATGGGGTCCATTGTACATCGGAGGCTTAGAGATGTACTTCAAGGTCATACACCTAACAATTTGTAGTGCTGAGGTTTAAAGATAGCTCAAAGCTAGACACTTGAGTACTGTGCCTTATGTTTCTCCCTGCTAAGTAATCACAAAGTTATCAGTATTGAAAACCCAAATAATTTTCCTGATGGCAAACATGGAATGGCCTCACATCCACCTTATATACTTTGAATATCATTGTTTTAAAACTTCATGAAATGATAAGTACATAAAAATTGAATACATTTCTGGGATTACATGAATAGATACATATTTTCAGTTTAGGAATGGCTGTGTAGATTAATATACATTTTGGTAGGTAATGGTTTAATCAAAGATTTTTTTTTTTTTTTTTTTACAAAGTGGAAATAAGAGAAAAGTTGGATATTAGAGGAACATTTGCAAAAAAAAAAATAAAAGTTATTTTAATCATAGTTATTTACAATGGCAAAAAGTATGGATTTTAAAAACTTGAATAGTGGATTTGAATTATAGAACTAATACAAGATCCCTTGATTCAGTCAAATAATATAGACACAATTAGAAAGCTAGCAATCTCTCCACATTCTCCCACCTTCCCCCACTGAACCAACAATTTTGATGTGCATTCCGCCACGTATTTTCAGTATTGAATTATACAAATAATAAGGAGGCTAGGTGGCACAAACAGTTTGCGACCAGTTGCGAGCCCAAAGGTTGGCGGTTCAAACCTACGTAGCTGCTCTACAGAAGAAAAGGCTTGTCTAACTGCTTCCATAAAGATTATAGCCAAGAAAATTCCATACAGCAGTTTTGCTCATTAATACATTAATACACTAATACACAGATCACCATGCCTCTATGTCAGCTAACAACAATAACAGACATATGTACGGATAAGTTGGTGAATTACAAAGTGTTTGATGTCATTCTGCTTCCTGCATTTTTTTCCCACTTAAATATAACAGATTTTTCCTTTAAGACAATACTTTTTTTTTGTTTTACAAAAATATTTCACATTATTCTGCAACTACATTTTCTTTTCACTTAAAAATGACTTGAATTTTCCTCCAAGACAAAAATCTAAAACTTAGCTAGTGATTTTCAACCCTTGTTGCATATTAAAATTACCTGTGGAGCTAGAAGAGAGAGAAAGAGAAGTGGGGGTGGAAGCCTCATCCCCAGTGATTCAGGTTTAATTGGTCTGGGTGGGGCACTGGCATCAAGCTCCTGTGGTGACTCTGATATGTATGTAGCACGTTAGAACCACTGATTTAAGCAATCCAAACAGACTGTGAATGCCAGATCCGAATCTGAATTGCCCTGGTGGGTATATTCCTAGGAAGGCCCTCAGCTGAGATTACATCTGTGCTGACTGACTAGGGTTCCTCAGGGGGGTCCCTCTGAAGTTTTAAGTCTCCTCAAGAAGACTGGCTTTCAGATAGGAAGTTTGTTTCTCTTTAAGTTAGGACATTCACATGACTGCAAAAAGTGCTAGTACTGCCAGGAATTTCGAGGCCGGATAGACAGTGTGCTCTGCTGGCTAGGTTTATTCCGAGTTGACTAAACTCCAGGGATCTGCCCCTGCCTGTAGAGAGGTTTCCCTAATTGGGCACGGAGGAAGCCACACCCAGAACTTGTTTCTCTCCATCTGGGAGAGGCACCTTCTCAGAGGATGCCAGAACTTGTAGGGCCTCTCCAGCAGGGTCTGAAACAATCTTCAAGTCTCCCAGCCAGCTTCATCAGTCTGTCCTACTGAGGTATTTATTAAAACGTGTAAAATCATTTCGTTTTCTTCTCTTTCTTACGCATTTGAAATATTTGAGAAAATGGGAGATGGAAACAACCCACCCTTTGTTTTTAATTCAGTGGGATAAAACAATTAATAGCCAGTAACTTACAGGACGGTCTGAGTTATTGTCACAGTGATTACTGCCATCTCCAAATAGCCCTTCCCTTTCTCAATGGAAGCATTTAGTTGATCAGAAGTTTTGAAAGACCAGTTTGTTGGAATTTATTCAAGGATGAAATTGAAAACAAAGAAACAGAAGTGTGACTTTAAAGCTAGAGACCCTAGTAACTGTATGAGCAAAGCCACAGTATCCTGAATGAGAGAATAGAAAGACAAAGAATGAGAAAAAGGCCAAATCATAACCGTGGTCTTTTTTTTTTTTTTTTTTAATTTCTTTTCTAGTTATAAAACAGTAACATTAAGTTTTAGATTTTTTATTTGTTCCCTTAACCTTTCAATAAATAATTGCCAAGTATTTAAAGCTTAGGTAAGTGAGGGAATGGTTGAAATTGCAGCGGAGCAAGAATGTACCAAATCCTCAAGGCAGGTAATCAGTACTGTAACGTGTCGGAGATGGGACCTTAGGGGATAATGGTTACTGGGCATCTGCGCGGGGGAGACGGGTTTCTCTGTTCAACAGCTGGAGCTGGGTACCCAGGCCCCGCCCCCTGTTAACGTCATTGAAGACGAAGCGGGCGATTGGCTGTTTGAGGAAGCTCTGGCTGCTCTGGAGCCCTGGTGGAGAGGCCTGGGGGCGAGGGGAGGAGAAAACTGGACGAGGGGAATGCAGATTTTGCCCAAGCTCGGGCTCTGGCTTTGGTTGCCGAGTTTGGAAATTGAGAAGAGAATTTTTTTTTTTTTTGATATATTTTTTTTAAAGTTAATGGCTGGCCTGGAAATATAACCCGCTCCCACTTTTCGGATTTGTGCTTGTTTCTTTTCTAGCTTCGTGGGACTTCTGATCAGCATGCTGTAATGTGCGGCGAGGGAGGAATTGGTAAGCGTGAACCCCTTTAACGACTTAGAGAAGCCTTCTGTTTCCCTTTCCCTTCCCCCCTCCCTCCGCCATCTCTCTTTGCATAATCGTATTCAGGTTCCTTTTGAGAGAGATATTTGATGAAATGGCTCAAAACTAGGGTTTAGGGCTGTTACTGAACTTAACTATATATATATATATGTTGTTGTTGTTGTGTGCCGTCGAGTCAGCCCTGACTCATAGCGACCCCTCCTTGGGTTTCCGAGGCAGTATCACTACGGAAGTAGGATTGCCCAACCTTCCTTCCGAGGAGTGGCTGGTGGGTTTGAACCGCCAGCCTTCTGGTTAGCAGTCAAGTGCCTTAGCCACTATGCTACCAGAGCTCCTATATAAATAAATAAATAAATAATAAATACAAGAGAAGCCTCCAAAGTCACACCGTTTACAGTCCCTTGATTTATGAAGGGAAATTGTTTTATCTCCGAATGCTGGGATTTGTAAGAAGGTAAATTATGCACCCAAAACAGAACAAAACAAAAAACCTCAACCCACTGGCGTCCAGGGGATTGTCATACCACTGTGAAATCGTGCAATTTAAAGCACTTTTGGCTATCTGCCTCTAAGATGATTAAGAAAAAAGATGTTGAAAATTTCACTGAGTGAACAACCCACGCGTTGATTCTTTATGAAGGAAAAAGTGTTTGTGTTGGAGCTTACTCAGAAATAGTTTTTAAAGGAGTGCTACATTAAACTTCACATTCTTCCCGGAAGACACTAACTTTGAAGAACCTAATTGTTGTTTGGGGGCATCTTTCATCTTACATTATAAAAGTCATACTTTATTATGTATGGTGGGCAGGCACCTGGTTGATTAATGAAACTCACCCATCTAGAGGGTCTTATTGAGGACTTGGGCCTTTTAGGAAAGATCTTTTTAAGCAACTCATTCATAAGGGCAGGTTAGCAGGTTAGCTCTGCTGTTTAGAATGTGATAGAAATAAAACGAAGATTTCTTCTTGCTTCTTTTCAAGCTAATTCTCTGCAAAGTGAAAAGCTGTTCAATAGTGTCAAACCAAACCTCTGACCCTAATTAACCTTGAAATGATAGACCAACAAGGGTAGGGGCTCTTTATCCACCAAAATTATTGTGTTAGAAAAGCAACTCCAAAGGAGTAATTACGTTTTAACTTGAGCTGGGTCACATTTCTGTGAAGAGTGGCATCATTAAAAATCTTTGTTGGCTTGTTAAGATCACAAATACAGCACTCATTGTAACAGGATAAACTCATTTGGTATCCAGTCCAGCCCAGAGCTAGTAACTGCTCCTTCAGGACTTGTTTCTATTCTCATTGCAAATTCATACATGTTGAGATAGTTTTTGTTGTTGTTGTTGTTGTTTTTCCCAAAATGACATCACGCTGTCTACAATGAGGAGCAACTGGGCCCCATTCAAATCTTTTAGGGAGTTTAAAAAATAATATTGTAGCTGCTAATTTAACATTTGTTAAATTTTGTGAGAAACATGGAGGATCTAAGCTGTCCTAACAGGATGTCTGGAGTCTTTGGGTTTGAAGTAGGAAGAACTGTACTTTTTCAATACAACTACCTAATGATTAAATAGAAATTGAAAATTATATTATTTACTTTGATATTATCAGTAAAATGAAGCAACATGCTCAGGATTTCGTTATAATTTATAGTAAAACACAAAGAAGATTCATCTTAGACAACTGTTCTTCTTAGAAGCAATTTTAAAACTTAAGAGTTAAAGTTGACCACATAGTCAAACTTTTGTTACATTTTTACATATTTTTCTTTTCTGTTTGATCTGATTGGAACCAGTCTTTTTAATGAAACAAAATTAAAAAAAAAATGCTACAAGTAAGGTCATTTTGGGATTCTTAAAACAATCTGCATTGGTTAAGATATAGATAATAGATTACAAGGGCTTGAAAAGAATTATTTATCAACAAAAACAAAACAAAACAGAACAAAAAAATCTAACTGTTGTCTAGTCGGTTCTGACTCATAATGACCCCTTCTTGGGTTTCTGAGGTGGTATTTCTAAGAAGGAGATTGCCCAATCTTCCTTTCAAGGAGTGGCTGGTGGGTTTGAACCACCAGCCTTCCGGTTAGCAGTCAAGTGCCTTGGGCATTATGCCACCAGCAACTCTAGGAACTATTACGTGGGTACTGGATATATTGCCATTTTTGGTCAGCAGTTATAGCAGCTAGGTCACTTGTATAAGTAGTTTCTTTTGAACGTGTTCATGTGAAAATATTATTCTCTCCCTGTTATCTTAAATGGATTTTATTTCAGAAATCATCTTAGCGATAAGAAAACAAAAAAACAAACAAAACCATTGCTGTTAAGTCCATGACGACCCCATGTGTTACAGAGTAGAAATGTTCCATAGGGTTTTCTTGGCTGTAATCTTCACAGAAGCAGATTACCAGGCCTTTTCTTCCATGGTGCCACCAGGTGGATTCAAACCAACAACTTTTAGGTTAATAGCTCAGTGCAAACCACTTGCACCACCCAGGTAACATCTTAGCCATTGTTGGTGGTGGTTGCTATCCAGTTGGTTCTGACTAGTGGAGACCCCATGTGTTTCAGAGCAGAACTGCTCTCCATAGGGTTTTCAAAGCTGTCACCTTTTGACAGCAGATTGCTGGGCCTGTCAACCAAAGTTCTCTTGGTGGGTTCGAACTGCTAACCGTTTGCACCATCAATAATTTTCATAGCTTTGCAGAATAAGAAGGAATGATGATGGTAGTTTCATAAAAAAAGTTGTAGCCTTAGTGGAATCTTCTTTTATGCTGTTTGAGAAGGGTACATTAATACAACTATTCAAGGCAATGATATGTATTAAAGCCTAGAAATATTTATACCCTTTGACCCGATAGTCCTGAGTCTAGAAATATATTCCAAGGAAATCATCTTAATTCTGCATGAAGATTTATAAATGATTATGTCCATTATATATTATCTGTAATATGATGAAAAAAGGTGGAAAAAAAATAAAGCACCCCCCATGACAAGATATTTAAATGAATTAATGTACAATATAACTACAGGTAAAATTCAGTTACCAAAATATATTTTTTAAATTTAATGACATGGAAAGATGCTTTCAAAATACTGATAGGAAAAAAGCAAAATTTAATATGATATTATCTTAATGTATAAAATATATATTTTTTTGAAATAAACATATCTAAAGATAGTCATTTAGTCAATAAATATTTAGTAAGCTCTTACTGTGTACCAGGCACTTTTCTCCTTTTTCTTCAACGTGTTGTTGTTGGTAGATGCCATCAAGTTGGTTCTGACTTACAGTGACCCTGTGGACTGTAGAACAAAGCACTGCCCAGTCCTGCACCATCTTCACAATCATTGCTACATTTGAGCCCGTTGTTGGAGCCACTGTGTCAATCCATCTCACTGAGTGTCTTCCTTTATTTTGCTGACCTTCTACTTTTGCAAATACAATGTTCTTTTTCAAGGACTGGTCCTTCATGACACCATGTCCAAAGTACATGAGACAAAGTCTTACCATTCTTGCTTCTAAGGAGTGTTCTGGCTGTACGTCTTCCAAGACAGGTTTGTTGATCAATTCTTCTTTACTCTTCTTTATTCACTGTTTAGCTTTTGCATACATATGAGGTGACTGAAAATATTGTGATCTTGATCAAGCGTACGTTAGTCTTCATGGTGACACCTTTGCTTTTTAACACTTGAAAGAGGTCTTCTGTAGCAAATTTGTGCAGTGCAAAACATTGTTTGATTTCTTGAGTACTGCTTCCAAGGGCATTGACTGTAGATCTAAGTGTAAGGAAATCCTTGACAACTTAAATAACAACAGTGCTGTTTGAAAATTCCATTAAGTGGTATCTGCAATATGCTACATAGAATAGGTTGTACTAGGATACCAGAAGCTTCAAGAGTGTGAGCATGTGTGGGTGTGTGAGTGTGTGCATCCATGGGGTTTGATTATAGAATATTTCATGGTCATAGAAACCTCTGAATTAAGTCTTAAATAATTTTAGTAGTTCACATTTATTGAGAGATTATAATGTCATTTAGGGTAGCAAGCATTTTTATCTTAACCAATTTATTATCCCCCTTCTTGCCATACCAGTTGCCATCAAGTTGATTCCAGCTTATGGCAACCCCATGTATGTCAGAGTAGAGCTCCGATCCATAGGATTCACGGTGGCTGATTTTCAGTAGATTGCAAGATCATGCTTGCGAAGTATCTCTAGGTGGACTTGAACCTCCGATCTTTCAGTTAGTGACTGAGCATGCTGTTTGCACCAACTGGGAACATTCTTCTCTTAGAGCTAAAGATGGAAGTAGAAAAGTATTCATGGTGCCTCTAGTGACTGTCAGAGTTAGATTTGAACCCAGTCCTCCTCTAGTGTCTTCTGTACCATTATATTACTTTAATGTATTTATAAAATATGTTATTATTCTGTACCATCATATCATAGTATTTTATCCAGCATACTATAGTATTTATAAAATACAGGATTCTGTATCACTATACTGTAGTATTTTATAATATTCTATGCTTCTTGGTCCTTATCTAAATACTACTATATGTATGATTAGAGATTAACCAGGCTTATCTTCTGATTTTCTAGTCACACTCTGATTTCATTATGCTGAAACAGCTATCCTAGGGTTAAAAAGATGGAGACATGACCACTTTCTGCCAGGTCCAAAATACTTTAAGAATATCAGTAAGTTATAATCTGTGATGGTCCCCAGATTAGAACTATGCAGTAGAAATAGAATGAATAACAGGTTCTGCTCATTTGAAAGTAAAGTTTGATGAGGATGGACTGGGAGATAATTTTCTATTTAGGTTAATAGGTCCATCCTGAGAAAAATGGCTCATAGGAAAGCAATCTGTACCTTCCGTAATAACTCCAACTTAAGCTCCATTAAACCACCTGACAGTCATGGCACTTAGGGCCCCAGAGGTACTAACACCAGTGTTGGTTGTAAAGAATAATATCATCATCATCATCAAAAACCAGAATACTGTAAAAGAGAAATTGTTCACTTTGACAGGGACAGGTAGACATGGCCAGCTTCTCAGAAAATGGAGTCAGGATGGAAGAAAATTCCATTTTATAAGCTGAGGACATCAGTAACAGTCCTGAGATCAAGAGAGGAAAGAGAGTTCATATATTGCTCATCCAAAGATACTCTGTTATTTGACCACTGGAGACAGAAGTGGACCATGATCCCACAGTAAAAACTGTATGCATCAGAAAAGCAAAACCACAGAGACTTTGTCTTCAAGGCTCAACCAACAGAGTAGGGATTAGAAGAGATAGGTATTGCTATGGATTTTCTGAGACTTCTGGAATTAAGATATTGGAGACTTACCTTTAAAGGAAGTGAGCTGTCCTTAGGGGGATAATAGAAAGTGGTTGCAGGTTTAGTTAGAAGAAAGAAGTCCTCCAAACCATCCAATTTAGTCTATGGGTTTTCTTTGTGTTTCCAAGCTTCTTGCCTCTCTGCATTGAAAAAAGTAAATTACAAACTAAAGGAAGAAGGAGAAGGGGATAGAAGAAGGGATGAAGAAGAGGAAGAAGATGGTGAAGAGAACAAGATGGAAGAAGAGAGGGAGGAGGAAGAAGCAAGAAAATGATAGTAAGTGATAAAGGCAGAAAAGAAACTTAAGATATAAATCAAAAGATAGAATTAGGACTAAATGAAAATTAAAAGATAAGGAAATAAAGCAAATATTAAACTAAAAGTATATGAAGTTCAATAAAGATAAAACCTAAGAAATAGAAGAAAAGAAAAGCTGACCTGGTAAGAGTTTAAAATATCAAAGAAAGAAAATAAAAGTGATTAAAAAAATTAAAGATAAAACTCATATAAATAAAAGGACTAGAACTAGTGAGATTAGAAGTTGAAACCACGAAAGTTAGAAAGATGAACGCTAAAAGTAGAAAAGACAAAAAGAATATTTAGAAGTTGACCATGTACTTCTTGTAAAGACTGTTTAAAGTTTTCTCCTTAAAATGGATTAGAAAAAAGAATTTTAAATAGAAAATTAAGACAAGGGAAAAATGATCCTAAAGAATAAAATTAGAACTAAAATAGAAACCAAAACCAAAAAAAAAACCAAAAAAAACCAGGAAAAAGTAATCAGTAACCAACATGTACCGTGGCAACAAAGAATTCTAAAATAATATTCTGATTTGTACCACAGCATAAGTTCTTTATGTAATAAAGAAACAAAAGCAACAGGCCAAAGTGGGCATGGGTTCTTGGTCCCAATGCATCCTATCTACCCTTCCACTACCCATGTGGAGGTCCCTCTGACTGGGAAGGGGAAAAGTGTACTATTTTTTCTTATCAATATCTCAGCTTCCCTAATTGCTTATAATAAAGAACACAGATAGAAGCCACCAAACCCACTGCTTTCTTTTTTCTTTTTTTACTTATTTATTGTGATTTGGGTGTAAATTTACAGAGCAAATCCACTTTCCATACAGCAGTTCACATACGCTTTGTCTCATGACATTGGCCACAATTTACCACAATGCAACAGCTCCCCTTCCATTTCCTCCCCACAGTTACCTCTTCCCTGTGCCCATCCCTCCATGCACTCCTGCCCCCTGAGCTGTCTCCCTGTGCATAAACAGCCCTTCTTTCTCCCATGATTGTTCTCTCCAAGGAGTGTATCTACCTCAGGTAAATGTTCAGCTCATATGCCTGTCTTTTGTTTGGCTGGAAGCCACAGGTGTGGGTTCAATTCCAGACCTGAAGGGCAGCTAGGGGCCATAGTCTCAGTGCAAACCCACTGCTTTCAAGTTGATTCCAACTGACAGCTACTCTTTAGCACAGAGTAGAACTGCCCCATAGGGTTTTCAAAACTGTAAATCTGTACAGAAACAGACTGCCTCATCTTTCTCCTGTGGAGAGGCTGGTGGGTTCGAACTGTCGCCCTTTTGGTTAGCAGCTGAATGCCTTAACCACTGCACCACCAGAGCTCCTTGACAGAAAACATAGCAGTTTAGATATGGTGAGCCCTAGGCAAAATTCCAAAATAAGTCTATTTTTTGTTTATTTCATATTTTCCCTCCCCTTCGATATATCATCCATTCATTAGTTAATTGCCACTTGGTATGAATTAATATAAAGAGCCTTGGTTGCACAATGATTAAGTGCTTAACTGCTAAGTAAAAGGTTGGTGATTGGAACTCACAGGAGAAAAGACTTGGCAGTCTGCATCTATACAGATTACAGCCTTGGAAACTATGGGGCCATTTTTCTCTGTCATGTAGAGTTGTTATGAGTTGCAGTTGTCTTGATGGCATATAACAGCAAAATGAACTAATTTAATTCTACCATTCCCAGAATAATTTTCCTTTTAAATGGGGGTACATTGCAGAGGTATTTTAGGTAGGAATTGCTTTTTCCATTCTTAGTTTGGTAATTAGAAACACCAGGAAGATCTGTGTTGGATATCTTCCCTTTGTACCTTTCTCCCCAAATCCTCTCTGCCCATCTCCAGCCTGCTCTCTGTTCTGGGAAGCTAACCTAAGCTCTGTGTCCTGGAGAACTGACTAAATCTATGGCTCACTTACCCTGGGTCTTTAGGTTGATTGTGCCATTGGGGACATGGGCAGGAGATCAGAAAATGAGAGGAGAATGAGATTATGGTATTTATTCCACCAACTCCCTCACAGCCCCTACGTGATGGGCTTTTCCTGCAGTCAGTCACTCATTCTGTACCTGAGTACACGTAATCTGCTCTCTCTCTCCTGGACCCTTCAGGCCAAGGTGTGGTTGGTAACTGGCACTCTAGCTGTTGCTAGCCCTAGAGGCATCACCATCTGTTGTTGTTTTCCCTCAACCCTGTTATAAATGTACTTTCATTAATTCTCCTTGATTTTTCATTTTGAGTGTGCATCTGTTTCCTGCTGGGACCCTGAATGACACAGTACGCAAAAGTATGCCATCAGCAAATTTAACTCTGGCATTCTCCTCTCTAATATTCAGTGCCCTCATAATACCCGTAGGCTGTTTACCAGACCCTGTTTTGACACTCCTGCAGGGCCCAAAAAGCCACTGCATTATCTAGAATATGTCTGCCTTTTTGTCCCATCCAAGCTTATCTGTATATTGAGCAATTTTCCTAAGACCCAGACCTACCTCTTTAGGTTGCATGCCGATGAGTTCACATAAGCTACTCTCTGCTGGAAAATGTATTCTGTCTCACCCAGGTGGCAGAACATAGCCTAATGGCTCTCAAATTACAATATAGGCCTGAATTAAAGAAACAAAATGTAACAAAACAACCAGCATCCTTTCCTCTGGTCTTGTCCTTCATCCACTTAATTTCTTTATAAAGATATTTTCATTATGGTACTCACTGATATTAAAAGGCTCAAATTACTTCTCCTTGTCCACAGGATAAATTCAACGATTTAAGATCTGCAATCTGGCTCCAAATTAAGTCACTAACCTCATCTATTACTACAGAGAAGCCTCAAACAGAAACCAAACTCACTGTCATTGAATTGATTCTTACCCCCATAGGGTTTCCAAGGCTGTCAATGTTTATGGAAGCAGAGTGCCTCATCTTTCTGCCATGGAGCAGCTGGTGGGTTTAAACCACCAACCTTTTGGTTAGCAGCCAAATGCCTTGAAACAACACTGAAACAACAGAGCTCCTTATAGAGAAACCTAGTACCAGGGAAATAACATAAAATGGAGAGAGGAAAGAATCTCAAGATTACCATCACTTTCCTAAAATATTTTCTCTTTATATTCTTCAGTAACAACAACAAAAAAATAACATCACCTGGCAGAGGTGAACTCCTCCCAAGGAAGGCATTTATAAATTATCTTTGACTTTAGTTTACATCTCCCACAAAGAGATACAAGGTTACACTGTCATGGAAAAAGCCTTGTGTTTCACCATTTGCTTAACTGATTTTATTCACAATCAAATTTCAGTTTCTAATGTGTTTTAGACTATTAAAAAGTTTTTTTTGACAGTTTGTGGCATTACATTGTAGTACTGTGTGTGAGTTATAACTGTCAGTACCAAAGTTGAGTGACATCCTCCAATCTTAAAGCTGCACAAATTCCTTTTTCAGCCAAACTTGACCATCCTCTGCATGTACATATGAGGAGATTGGAACTACCATGGCTTAGGTCAGGTGCACCTTAGTCTTCAAAGGGCGTCTTTGCTTTTTAACAAAGAGGTCATTTGCCGTGGATTTGCCCAACGTAATATGTTGTTTGATTTCTTAACTGCTGCTTCCGTGGATGTTGAATGAGGATCCAAGGAAAATGGAATCCTTGACAACTTCAATCTTTTCTCCATTTATCATGATGTTCTTATTGGTCCAGTTGTGAGGATTTTTGTTTTCTTTATTTTGAGGTGTCATCCATACTGAAGACTGCAGTCTTTGATCTTCATTAGTAAGTATTCAAGTCATCTTCACTTTCAGCAAGCAAAGATGTGTCATCTGCCTATCAGGTTGTTAATGAGTCTTCCTCCAATCCTGATGTTGCATTCTTCTTCATATAATCCAGATTCTTGGATTATTTGCTCAGTGTACACATTTACGAGTTGGGTCCAACTCGAGGGCACATAACAACACCACCAACACACATTAAATAAGTATGGTAAAATGATACAACCCTGATGCACACCTTTCTTGGTTTTAAACCATGCATTATCTCCTTGTTCTGTTTGAGTGACTGCCTCTTGGTCTATGTACATCATTTCTTCCTTTCACTTTAACTATTCTACATTCAAGAGCAAATTTCAGAATCTATTCTGACATCTATTTTGGTCTTTCTTTTCTTTCCTGTCTTTTAAATGACCTTTTGCTTTCTTCATGTATGATGTCCTTGATGTCATCTACAACTCGTTAGTGTTCAGTGCATATAATCTATTGTTGAGATGATCTCTGAGGTGGGATATGCTCAAGGTTGTATTTTGGCTCTCATGGACTTGTTCAACTTGTTTATATAGGGTTAATTCATTATAATGTGGTGTCCCAGGGTGATGCAAATAGTTCAGATGCTCATTTGCTAAGTATAAGGTTACAGTTTCAGGTCCTGGTGATCTACTTCTGAAAAATTAGCCACTGAAAACTCTGTGGAGCACAGTTCTACACACATTGGTTTGTCATGAGTCAGAGGCAATGGCAACTGACTTAATTACAACTTCATAGATCACAGTAGGAATCTGTACTTTCTCCCTTCCCCCCAAGCTCTACAATGGCATAGAGAATCTCTGATAAGAAAACCTAATTCCCTAGGCATGAGTTCCTTACTGACAGCCATAAAGATTCACATTTGCTTCTTTTAATCATCCTCCAATACTACACCCAAGTTCAAAGGAAGGGAAAGAAAAATGTTCACCTCTCTTTCCCTTATGAAACATGTATAGTTTGATTTTATTTTTAAGGGGAATCTGTTACCAGAAAACAAACAAACAAAAAAAAAATAAACTGACTGCTGTCAAGTAGGATCCAACTCATAGCAACCCCTCCTTGGGTTTCCGAGGCAGTATCACTATGGAAGTAGATTGCCCAATCTTCCTTCTGAGGAGTGGCTGGTGGGTTTGAACCGCCAGCCTTCTGGTTAGCAGTCAAATGCCTTAGGCACTGCGCTACCAGAAACCAAGTAATAACACACCACTCAAAAAGCCAAAACCAAACTCACTGCTGTTGAGTCAGTTCCAACTCATAGCAACCCCTAGTGGGTTTCCAAGGCTGTAAATATTTACGGAAGCAGACTGACTCATCTTTCTTCCACAGAGCAGCTGGTGGGTTTGAACCACCTACCTTTTGGTTAGCAGCCAAATCCCTTAAGCTCTGCACCACCAGAGCTCCTTAACATAGTACTAGCCAAAACAAACCTAAAAGTATAGTGAATATGCAGGCCCATTCGTGTACAGATCTTACTCTGTGTTCTCAAACTTTGCCACAGATCACAATCACCTGGAGAGCTTCTTCAAACATGGATTTTGTACCTCTCCTCCAGACGTGACAGTTTCTAATTTGGTAGGTCTGCAATGGCATCTTAGAATCTGCATTTCTAACAAGTTCATAGGTGATACTGAAACTCTGAGGACAGCCCTTTGAGGACTAGTGAACTAGGCAATACTGACTTGCTTAGAAAGATTATTTTTAATTTCTGAATATATTTTATGCATGAAATCATTGCCAGTAAATATTCTTTTTATGCAGCTAATCATTTCCCATTTCGATGATGGGTGTATTATGGCTGTTAAAATAATAATGGTGAAATTACTTTTATATACACAAAAGAGTAGGGCAATTATTGTCTATATGAGTAACTATGCAATTTAAAAAAAAAGCCAGAAGAAAATAGCATGCTTAAAAGAAAAAGTAATAATAAAAAATAATAATACAAAAATAGTGAATAATGAAGTATAGTCATTTGTAGCCAATATAGAAAAATTTAGCCACTAAAAGACTAAATGTACTTATTAAACTAAAAGATAAAACCAGTACACTACATCAAACCACTACTTGTCTGTCAGTTTGTTGCACTGTGGTGCTGCTGTGATGCTGGAAGTTGTGTCACCGGTATTTCAGACAACAACAGGGTCATCCGTAGTGAACAGGTTTTGACAAAATATGACAGAGTAGGAAGAAGGACCTGGTGATCTACTTCCCTAAAAGAAATCAGCCAATGAAAACCTTATGGATAGCAGTGGAACATTGTCTGATATCGTGCTAGAAGATGAGCTGCTCAGGTTGGAAGGCACTCAAGATACGACTAGGGAAGAGCAAGCTCTTCAAAAGGGAGTCCACTTTAATGATATGAATGGAGTAAAGCTTTCAGGACTTTCCATTTGCTGATGTGGCACAACTCAAAATGAGAAGGAGCAACTGCAAACATCCATTAGTAACTGGAACATGTGGTGTATAAAATATGAATCAAGCAAAATTTGAAGTTGTCAGAAATGAAATGAAATGCTTGAAACTGCTATCCTAGGCACTGTTGCTGTTAGGTGCCGTTTAGTCAGTTCCCTATGTACAACAGAACAAAACATTGCCTGGTCTTGCACCATCCTCATAATTTGTTGCCATGCTTGAGCCCATCATTCCAGCCGGTGTCAGTCCATCTCATTGAGGGTGTTCCCCCTTTTTGGTGACCCTCTACTTTACAAAGCATGATATTCTTCTCTAGGGACACTTAGTCCCTTCTGACAGCATGACCAAGGTAGGGGAGACACAGTCTGGCCATTCTCACTCCTAAGGAGCATTCTGTTATCTGATTTATTGACTGTTGCTTCCATGGATATTGATTATAGATTCAAGTAAAATGAAATTCTTGACAACATAAATCTTTTCTCCATTTATCATAATGTTGATTATTGGTCCAGATCCGAGGATTTCTGTTTTTTTTTTTTTTTTTTTTTTTTTTTTTTTTATGTTGAGGTGTACTGCACACTGAAAGCTGTAGTCTTTGATATCTTAATCAGTAAGTGCTTCAAGTCTTCTTCACTTTCAGCCAGCAAGGTTATGTTATCTGCATATTGCAGGTTGTTAATGAGTCCTCCTCCAATCCTGATGCTATGTTCTTCTTCATATAGTCTCAGGCATTAGTGAGCTGAAATGGACTGGTACTGGCCATTTTGAATCAGACAGTCATATGGTCTACTATTCCAGGAATGACCGAAGAGGAATGGCATTGCAATCCTCATCAAAAATAATAATTCAAGGTCTATCTTGAAGTAGTATGCTGATAGTAATAATATCCATACACGTACAATGAAGATCAGTTTTTGTGACTATTACTCAAATTTATGCACCAACCATTTTGCTGAAGATGAAGAAATTAAAGACTTTTAATAACTTCTGCAGTCGGAAATTTATTAAACATTCAATCAAGATGCATTGATAATTACTAGTGATTGGCATGCAAAAGTTGGTAGCAAAGAAGTAGCATCAATAGCTGAAAATATGACATTGGTGATAGAAATGAAGCAGGAGATTGCATCATAGAATTTTGCAAGAACAAAGACATATTCATTGCATATTCAAAGACATATTCAACAACATAAATGGCAATGATACACAAAGACCTTACCAGATGGAGTACACAGGAATCAAATCAATTACATATGTGGAAAGAGACAACAGAGAAGCTCGATATTATCAGTTAGAACCAGGCCACAGGCCAGCTGCAGAACAGATCATCAACTGCTCATTTGAAAGTTCAAGTTGAAGCTGAAGAAACGTAAACAAGTCCGTGAGAGCCAAATATGACCTTGAGTATATACCACCTGAATTTAGAGACCATCTCAAGAGTACATTTGACACATTGAATACAAATGGCTGAAGACCAGTTGAGTTGTGGGATGACATCAAAGAAATCACACCTGAAAGCAAAACATCATTAAAAATACAGGGGCGAAAAAGAAAGGACCAACAAAGATGTTAGAAGAGACTTTGAAACTTGTTCTTGAACACAGATTAGCTAAAGTGAATGGAAAAAATGATGACGTAAAAGAGCAGAACAGAAGATTTCAAAGAGTGCCTTGAGAAGACAAATTAAAGTGTTGTAATGAAATGTGCAAAGACCTGGAGTTAGAAAACCAAAAGGAAAGAAAATGATTGTCATTTCTGAAGCTGGAAGAAAAGAAGAAAACTTTCAAGTTGCAATATTGAAAGATTCTATGGGAAAAATATTGAACGGCACAGAAGCATCAAAAGAAGATGGAAGGAATACACAGAATCACTGTACCAAAAATAATTGGTCAATGATCAACCATTTCAGGAAGTATCATATGATTAAGAACCAGTAATACTGAAGGAAGAAATCCAAATGGCACTAAAGGCATTGGTGTAAAACAAGACTTCAGGAGTTGGTGGAGTACCATTTGAGATGTTTTAGTAAGTGAATGCAATACTCACTGGAAGAGCTCACTCATCTGTGCTAAGAAATTTGGAAGACAGGTAACTGGCCACAGGTTATCCAACAGAAGGCAAAAATTATTGAACGATATCATTAATATCACATGCAAGTAAAATTTTGCTGATATTCAAAACACTTCCAGCAGTACATCAACAGCGAACTGCCAGAAATTCAAGCTGGATTCAGAGTGGACATGGAATGAGAGATCTCATTGCTGATATCAGATGGATCTTGGCTGAAAGCAAAGAATACCAGAATAATGTTTATTTAATGTTGTGTTCTATTGACTGTACAAAAGCATTCAATTGTGTGACTCATAACAAATTATGGATAACATTGAGAAGAATGAGAATTCCAGAACACTTAGTTATGCTCATGTGGAACCTGTACGTGCACCAAGAGGCAGTTGTACGACCAGAACAAAGGGATACTTTGTGGTTTAAATCAGGAAATATATAGCAAATAATAGAAATAATACAATAATATAAATAATACAAAATTATACAAAGTAATATAAAGCAAATAATAAGCTTTACTATATGAAGAACAATGTGGCATCATAATTCGAGGAAGATTCATTACCAACCTCTGAAATGCAGATAACATGACTTTGCTTCACTGAAAAATGAAGAGGATTTAAAGCACTTAATGTTAAAGATCAAAGACTATAGCTTTCAGTATGGATTACACCTCAACACAAAGAAAACAAAAATCTTTACAATTGGACAAATAACCCACATCATGATAAATGGAGAAAGTATTGAAGTATCAAGGATTTCATTTTACTTGGACCACAATCAAGACCCATGGAAGGAGCAGTCAAGAAATCAAGCAGTATATTTCATTGGGTACATCTGCTGCAAAAGACCTCTTTAATTGTTAAAAAACAGTGGTGTCATTTTGAGGACTAAGGGACACCTAGCCCATGGTATTTTCATTTGCCTCCTATGCATGCAGAAGCTGTTTTACATAGGGTCGTTATGAGTTGGAACTGACTTGGAACCTCACAACAACGAAAACAGTATGAATGAGTAAAGATGGCAAACCAGGAGGTTTGCATTCCTCCACCAGTTTGACAGATATTTTGGCTCCAGTTTTCAAAATGAGCACTTAGCTGGGTGTTAGATTTATTTCAGAAGTTTAGAACTTGCTTGTGTTATTTATTGGTTAATGTTTTGATGATCTTAGTGTTTGGTTCTCTGAAGCCTGGCCATGTAGGTGCCAAAGTTTTTCTCATAGGAATACATCTCTGAAGTGTTTCAGGTAATGAAGAAATCTCATGAGTTCATACCTGATTCCTCTACTACACTTTGTACTCCTAGAAAACCATGGAATTTCCACTGGACTTTTCATCATTTTGTTTCAGTGCCTGGTAATGATCCTGGTTAGTGCAGCACAGCCTTTCAGTACCTATTTATTAGAGAAAACACAGAAAGACAAGGACTAGGATGCATGTGACCTGGCTGTGGTATTTTGTTGCTTCATATGAGTGTGAAAGCTGGACAATGGATAAGGAAGGCCAAAGTAGAATTGATTCATTTGAATTCTAGTGTTGGTGAAGAATATTGAATATACCACAGAATATAAGAGTGAACAAATCTGTCTTGGAGGAAGTATAGTCAGAATGCTCCTTAGAGAGAGGATGGTGAGACTTTGTCTCACTTACTTTGGTCAAATTATCAGGAGAGACCAGTCCCTGGTAAAGGACATCATGCTTGGTAAAGTAGAAGGGCAGTGAAAAAAATGAAGACTCTCAATGAGATGGATTGACATAGTGGCTACAACAGTGAGCTCAAATACAGCAACAATTGTGAAGATGATGCAGGGCCAAACATTGTTTCGTTCTATTGTACATGGAGTTGCTTTGAGTCTGAACTGATGTGATAGCACTTAACAGCAACTACAACAGTAATGTAAGGAGATCTCTGAAATTGACTTCACTAAATAAGTGTGCTTACATTTCTGTATTCTGCTTCTTGAAGGCCCTTGAAGTCATTAATTCAGTTCATCCCTCTTCAATTTGTCATTCCCAGCATAGTAGACCATATGGCTGTCTGATTCAAAATGGCCAAAACCAATCCATTTTAGTTCACTACTGTCTGGGATATCAATCTTCATGGGTTTCATTTCATTTTTGACAATTTCCAATTTTCTTAGAATCATACTTCATACATTACATGTTCCAGTTATTAATGGGTGTTTGCAGCTATTTCTTCCCATTTTGAGTCATGCCACATCAGCAAATGGAGGTCTCAAAAGCTTTACTCCATGCATGTTATTAAGGTTGACTCTATTTTGAGGAGGTGACTCTTCCCCAGTTGTATTTTGAGTGCCTTCTGACCTGAAGGGCTTATTTTCCTGTTCTATATTGGACAATGTTTCAGGGCTATTCATAAAGTTGTCCAGTAATATATCAGACAGTGTTTCACTGCTATTCATAAGGTTTTCACTGGCCAATTCTTTGAAAAGTGGATGGCCCCTTCCTTCTTCCAAGTCTGTCTTAGTCTGGAAGCTCTGCTGAAGCCTGTCCACCATGGCAGACCCCACTGGTATTTGAAATACTGGTGGCATAGCCTCCAGCCTCACAGCAACACACAAGCCGACACAGTCCGACAAACTGGCAGACAAACTGACAGGAATTGACAGAATACCCATTGAGATGTTTCAACAAATGGATGCCACTCTGGAGGCACTTACTCATCTATGCCAAGAAATTTGGAAGACACCTACCTGGCCAACTGACTAGAAGAGATCCATATTTGTTCCCATTACAAAGAAAGGTGATACCATAGAATGTGGAAATTATTGAATGGTATCATTAGTATCACATGCAAGTAAAATCTTGCTGAAAATAATTCAAAAACAGTTGCAGCAGTATATTAACAGGAAACTTCCAAAAATGCAAGCTGGATTTAGAAGAGGATGTGGAACTCACTCCTCACATCACATTGGTGATGTCAGATGAATCTTGGCTGAAAACAAAGAATACCAGAAAGATGTTTACTTGTGTTTCATTGACTATGCAAAAGCATTGGATTGTGGGGATCATAACAAATTATGGATAACATTAACATTATGGATAACAAATTATGGATAACATATGGATAACATTAAGAATGGACATTCTAGAACACTTAATTGTGCTCATGAGGAACCTGAACATAGACCAGGAGGCTGTCGTTATAACAGATCAAGAGGATACTGAATGGTTTAAAATCAGGAAGGGAGCGTCAGGCTTGTATCCTTCTACTATATTTATTCAATCTGTATGCTGAGCAAATAATCTGAGAAGCCAGACTATATGAAGAAGATCGTGGCATGAGAATTGGGGGAAGACTCATTAACAATATGCAGACAAGACAACTTTGCTTGCTGAAAGTGAGGATGACTTGAAGCACTTACTGATGAAGATCAAAGAGTACAGTCTGCGGTATGGATTACATCTCAACATAAAAAACACAAAAATCCTCACAACTGGACCAATAAACAGCATCACATTAAATGGGGAAAAGATTGAAGTTGTCAAATATTTCATATTATTTGGATCCACATGGGGCAATCTACTTCCATAGTGATACTGCCTCGGACATGAGTCGGGTCCGACTTGATGGCACATAACAACAACAAACAATCAACATCAATGGGAGCAGCAGTCTAGAAATCAGATGATGTATTGCACTGGGCAAATCTGTTGCAAAGCACCTTTTTAAATAAAACCTTGCAAGTGGCCATCTAGATGCAGTGATGGGTCGCTCCTCATGCAGAGCAAAGAAGAATGAAGAAAAACAAAAATGCATGGAAATAATTAGTCCATGGGCTGGATAGAACATGTGATCCTCAGTCTGTCTGACCATGAGACCATAAGAAGTACATGGTGCCTGGCTACCACTGTCAACCACTCTGAGGAGGTTTGGTGCAGGAGATCCTGGATAGAGTGGGAGAACAATGTGGAACAAAACTCAAAATCATAAAAAAAAGACCAAGTTTTGTGGTCTGATAGAGCCTGGTGAGACCTCTGAGACTCTGGCACCTAGCCACCCTTCAGACCTGGAATTGAACTCACTCCTGTGGCTTCCAGCCAAACAGTAGAGAAGCATATGGGGTGAACATTTACATCAGGTAGATACACTCCTTGAAGTGATCAATCATGGGAGAACAGAAAGGCATTGTTTGCACAGGAAGAAAGCTCAGGGGCAGCAGTGAATGGGAGGGAGGGACACAGGGAAGAGGTAACTATGGGAGGAAGTGAAAGAAGAGCTGTTGCATTGTGGGGAATTACAGTCAATGTCATGAGACAGAATGTGTATGAATTGCTGTATGGAAAATGAATTTGCTCTGTAGACTTTCACCCAAATAAAAATAAAAGTTGAAAAAAAAAAAAAAAGTGCTGAAGAGCAAAGATGTCTCTTTGAAGACCAAGATGAGCCTAACCAAGCCATGTTGTTTTCATTCGCATTGTATGCATATGAAAGCTGGAAGATGGAAGAAGAGTTGATGCTTTTGAGTTGTGGTGTTGGCGAAGAATGCTGAAAGTACCATGGACTGCCAGAAAAACTAACAAATTTTTCCTTGAAGAAATGCAGCTGGAATGCTCCTTGGAAATGAGAATGGCCAGACTTCATTTCACCTACTTTGGTCATTTTGTCAGTTGGGACCATTCCGTGGAGAAGGATGTCATGCTTGGTAAAGTGGAGGGTCAGTGAAAAAGGGGAAGGCCCTCAATGAGATGGATTGACACAGTGGCAAGGATAGTGAGTCTGGCAAGGACTGAGCAGTGTTTCATTCTGTTGTACATAGGGTTGCTATGAGTTGGAGGAGACTCGATGGCACTTAACACCATACCACCCTGGATAAAATTGTTTTGGTATTTAGAGGGATAAGCTTTAAGCTGTCTGAAAAAAATAGTTCCTCAGAAGAACTTCCTCCAAGAGAGCTTTAGAACAATGAATTCAAATACCTCAACTATTTTTAAATCTAGAGTCTACTTTTTTTTTTTTCTTTTTTTTAATGTCTTCCTGTTGCAGAATCTCGTTAGTGTTCATTTTAGGGTTACATGCTGCAGATTTTAATGTGAATTATAATAACCTTAGGGAGCTCTCATGGCATAGTGCTTAAAGCATTCAGCTGTCAACCAAAAAGTTGGTGTCTGAACCCACCAGCTACTCCTCGGGAGAAATATGCTGACACAGTCTGCTTATGTAAACATTTAGTCTTGGAAATCCTATGGGGCAGTTTTACTCTGTCCTGAAGGGTTGCTATGAATTGGAGTCGACTCAATGGCAGTGGGTTATAATAACCTTAAACCAAAAAAACCAAACTCATTGCCATTGAGTTGGATCCAACTCACACTGACCCCTCCTTAGGTTTCCAAGGTGGTATCTCTATGGAAGTAGGTCACCCAGTCTTCCTTCCGAGGAGTGGCTGGTGGGTTTGAACCACCAACCTTCTGGTTAGCAGTCAAATGCCTTGGGCACTACACCACCAGAGCTTGGTTCTCAAAATGGGGCTTTGAGATTAGCAGCACCAGCAACATCTGGAAACCTATTTGCTATGCAGATTCTTGAGCCCCACCCCAGACCTACTGAATCAGAGACTAGGGTGTAGGGTTTGAAGTGGAGGGGAGGTTCAGGTGATTCTGATGCATGCTGGAGCTTGACAGTCACAAGTGTAGAGCATCTCGAAATGACTGTACATGAGAATGTTTTTCTTTTAAACAAGTGAACTCGTGTATATTTCAAGTTGTTTGTTGGCTGGAGATGACCTCAGAAATTTTTAAGCACTAACTGGGCCAAAGGGAATTCATTATCTTGTATTTACTGTTTGTAATTCTCCCTGCTGCAGACTTTTTATTTAACTTAACATTCATTATGAGAGACAGTTTTTGAGATCTAACTCTGCTTTCAAGTGCATTTGTGTACAATAAAGAGCTTAAGATACTGTATTGCATTTCAGGTACACTTTATTGTGGAAGTTTATTTTAAATATCTTCTGGAAACAATAGTGTGTAACTGGAATTAATCTAGGTTTTAAATAATCATATTTGATTATCTATCAATAACATTGTATATTGAAAAGGCATGAGTTTGGAGTCAAAGATTGTGTGCCTTGAGGAAGTTATGAAACTGTCTTTGATCTTTTTTTCTTCCTCTGAAAAATGGAAATGAAGTTTCACACTAAGTTGTGAAGATTAAGTTGAGTATTCCATATGAAAAGTATTTTGCAAATAGTAGTCATTATAGAAGTGTCATTGTTGATGTTAGGTGCCATAGAGTTGATTCCAACTCAGTGACCATATGTACCACAGAACAAAACACTGCCTGGTCCTGCTCCATCCTCACAATTGTTTCTATGCTTGAGCTCACTGTTGCAGCCACTGTATCAGTCCATCTTGTTGAGTGTCTTCCTCTTTTTCACTGATTTCCCACTTTACCAAGCATGATTTCCTTCTCCAGGGACTGGTCCCTCCTGACAACATGACCAAAATACAAGTAGTAAAGTCTCATCATCCTCACTTCTAAGGAGCATTCAGACTGTACTTCTTCTAAGACAGATTTGTTTGTTCTTCTGGCAGTCCATAAACCCAAAAACAAACCAAACTCACTACCATAGACTCGGATCCGACCCATAGCAACACCTCCTTGGGTTTCCAAGGCAGTATCACTATGAAATTAGATTGCCCAACCTTTCTTCTGAGGAGTGGCTGGTAGGTTTGAACTGCCAGCTTTCTGGTTAGCAGTCAAATGCCTTAGGCACAATGCCACCAGAGCTCCTGTAGTATATTAAATGTTCTTCACCAACACCATAATTCAAATAGATCAATTTTAGTGGTCTTCCTTATTCATTGCCCAGCTTTCACATGCATATGAGATGATTGAAAATACCATAGCATAGGTCAGGGACACTATAGTCTTCAAAATGACATCTTTGCTCTTCAACACTTTAAAGGAGTCGTTGGAAGCAGATTTTACCAATGTAATAGGTTGCTTGATTTCTTGACTGCTGTTTCCATGGGTGTTGATTATGGATCCAAGTAAAATGAAATCCTTGACAAGTTCAATCTTTTCTCCATTTATTATGATGTAGCTTATTGGTCCAGTTGTGAGGACTTTTGTTTTCTTTATGTTGAGGTATAATCTGTAGTGAAGGCTATAGTCTTTTATCTTCATCAGTAAGTGCTTCAAGTCATCTTCACTTTCAGCAAGCAAGGTTGTATCATCTGCATATTGCAGGTTGTTAATGAGTCTTCTTTCAATTCTGATGTCACATTCTTCTTCATATAGCCAGCTTCTTGGATGATTTGCTCAGCATACAGATTGAATAAGTATGGTGAAAGCATACACCCTGACATACACCTTTCCTGGTTTTAAACCATGCAGTATTCCCTTGTTGTAGTCTAATGACTGGCTCTTGCTCTGTGTAGTTTCCACATGAGCACAATTAAGTGTTCTGGAATTCCCATTCTTCTCAGTGTTATCCATTATTTGTTATGATCCACACAATCAAATGCCTTTGCATAGTCAGTAAAACACAGGTAAACATCTTTCTGGAATCCTTTGCTTTCAGTCAAGATCTATCTGATATCATCAGTGATAACCTTCGTTCCATGTCCTGTTCTGAATATGGCTTGAATTTCTGACAGTTCCCTGTCTAAACCAGGTTTGACTTACACTGAAAAGCCAAAGTCACTGCTGTCGAGTTGATTCAACGCATAGCGACCCCTCCTTGGGTTTCCAAAGAGGAAGTAGATTGCTCAGTCTTCTTTCTGAGGAGTCACCCAAGTTAATACAGGTCTGCCCTCTAGTTGTTGTTGTTGTTGTTAAGTGCTGTCGAGTCGTTTCCGACTCATAGCGACCCCATGCACAGCAGAACGAAACACTGCCCGATCCCGCACCAGCCCCA
>NW_006921833.1:3056029-3075294 GCF_000298275.1 Orycteropus afer afer
CTGAAGTACAATGCTGTCAGTGATAGGATAATATCCATACGCCCTCTAGTTAGTGATTTATATTAAGTATTTCACATTATCTTCTGATTCTGTGTCAAGAAATTTGAAAAACAGCTACCTGGCCAACTTACTGGGAGAGATACCAATTTGTGCCCATTCAAAAGACAGGTGATCCAAAAAGTGTGCAAATTCTCAAACAATATCATACATCAATAAAATTTTGCTGAAGATAATTCAAAAAGAGTTGTAGCAGTACATTGACAAGGAACTGCTGGAAATTCAAGCTGGATCCAGAAGAAGACTTGGAACAAAGGATATCATTGCTGATGTCAGAAGGATCTTGACTGAAAGCAGAGAATATCAGAAAGATGTTTACCTGTGTTTTATTGACTATGCAAAGCATTTGAATGTGTGGATCATAACAAATTATGAATTACATTTTAAAGAATGGGAATTCCAGACCGCTTACTTCTTGTGCTCATGTGGAATCTGCATAGACCAAGAGGTAGTCATTTGAATAGAACAAAGGGATACTTCGTGGTTTAAATACAATAGTGTGTGCTATGGTTGTATCCTTTCACCATACTTATTTAATGTGCATGCTGAGCAAATAATCTGAGAAGCTGGACTGTATGAAGAAGAACTCAGCATCAGGATTGGAGGAAGACTTATTAACAATCTGAAATATGCAGATGGCACAGTCTGCTTGCTGAAAGTGAAGAGGACTTGAAGTACTTTCTGATAAAGATCAAAGATTACTGCCTTCCATGGGATTCCATCTCAACATAAAGAAAACTAAAATCCTCACAATTGGACCAATAAGCAACATCATGATAAACTGAGAAAAGATTGAAGTTGTCACAGATTTTGTCTTACTTGGATCCACGATCAACACTTGTGGAAGCAGCAGTCAAGAAATGAGATGTATTGCACTGGGCAAATCTGCTGCAAAAGACCTCTTTAAAGTGTTAAAAAGCAATGTTGTCACTTTGAGGTCTAAGTGTGCTTGACCCCAAGCCATGGTATTTTTAATTGCCTCATAACACATGTGAAAGCTGGACAGGGAATATGAAAGAACAAAGAAGAAAGGATGCTTTTGAATTATGGTATTGGGAAAGAATAATAAATACACATGGTATTGGGAAAGAATAATAAATAAATGCACTGCCAGAAGGATGACCAAATCTGTCTTGGAAGAAGTACAATGAGAATGCTCCTAAGAAGTAACAATGGAAAGACTTTGTCTCGTGTACTTTGGATATTTCCTCAGGAGGGTCCAGTGCCTGGAGAAGGACATCTTTCTTGCTAAAGAAGAGGATCTGCAAGAGAGGAAGACCCTCTACAACATAGATTGACACAATGGCTGCAAGAATGGGCTGAAGCGTAGCAATGATTGAGGGGATGGCACAGGACCAGGCAGCATTTCCTTCTGTTGTACATAGGACCATTATGAGTTGGAACTGACTCAACAACAACATTGGTTCATTGGTAAAGCACCGTCATATGTCCTTATTCCATGAGAGGTTTCTGGTTGGTTATGAACTTCTTTAATGAGACCTGTTATTATGGGTTAAGAAGGAAACTAGCTATTTTTATATATGAAAGTGAAAGCTCATTATTTCAAATATACTTCTGAAGTGTACTTTTAGAAAATTATATTGAAAAGATATTGGGCATTATTTTTGCCAGGTGGTACTTACTGATTTAGCTCCCTATGGAAAATATTGTAAAGAGCAAACTCCAAAGGACAAAGACCTGATAAGACTGACATTACAGATATCTCCTCTTACGGATAATAAAACCAAAAGAAAAAAAGAAAACCGAACTCGCTGCCATTGAGTCATTTCTGACTCATAGCAACCCCCATTGGGTTTCTGAGCTTGTAAATATTTATGGAAGTAGATCTCCCAGTCTTCCTTCTGTGGAGCAGCTGGTGGATTTGAACCACTGACCTTCCAGTTAGCAGTCAAGTGCTTTATCCACTACACCACCAGAGCTCCTTTCACTGATAATAGGGATTACATATTGTGGGTCCAATATCTAGGCACAAATGTGTACACTTAGAAGCTGTTGTGTTCTTCACACTAGAAGTTACTTCTGTTTCTTATTGATATATTTTTATTATTTTGCTTCAGATGAATACAATTTTTAAGTATTTGATTTTTCTTTTTAAGATTCCCCTTGCGGTTCAACTTATTTTCTGTAAATTAGGTAATAAAGTGGTTGTTGTTGTTGTTGTTGTTTGCTGTCGAGTCGGCCCCGACTCATAGCGATCCCTCCTTGGGTTTCCGAGGCAGTATCACTATGGAAGAAGGATTGCCCAACCTTCCTTCTGAGGAGTGGCTGGTGGGTTTGAACCGCCAGCCTTCTGGTGAGCAGTCAAGTGCCTTAGCCACTATGCTACCAGAGCTCCTAATAAAGTGGTAAGTAACTTTAATTTCTTGGATTGCTTAAGGGTTTATATATAGTAATCAAGTATGTTAACAAGAGAAGATTATTAAAATTATTGATTCACTAGAATTATTGGAAAGTGACCAGTTCTTCCAGTGCTAACAGATATTGATTTATGATTTCTAAACCATAGAAGCTCGATAGTATTTTGATGTCCTTAGGGGTAAACTGTTAAATTCTGAGGAGTATAACACTAATAAAAAGAATCTATAGACATGTTAGAAACTTAAAATGATCCTTGGGAAGAAAGCAACGTCAAAACTACTTTAGTGCCTTGCACACACACTACTTTGCATTCTGGATTGCTTTTATATAGTCACATACCTATCACCTTACCTAAGCCCTAAATGTCTGGATTATGGGATCTGTGTCTTAATCATTTTTCTTCCTAGCCTAGTCTGGGTCTAAACTGAGGCTGCGTTTTGTCCAGGCATAAGCTGTTGACCACTTGAATCAGATTCATTTGGGATGCTTTATTAAAAGTACAGTTTATTAGAACCCACCCATAGATTTACTATAAAAGAATCTTCAGAGGTGCCTTTTTAATAGTCTTCTCTGGGTAATTCTTATAAGCACCCAGGTTTAACAGCTCCCAGCCCAGATAAGTAAATGCAAGGACATTCAAAAGGTGAAGATAAAAAAAAGTCTTCAGACCTTGCCCTGCACACAATTGCTGACCTGGTCCCTACATACTCAGTTAATGTTTATTGGGCTACTAAGTGCCAGTAACTCTGGATTCAAAGATACAGTGTCACATTTTAAAGCAGGAACTGCCGAGTCAAAAGGATTTGGTTGAACCAGGCCTCAGCTACTTATTAACTGCGTGATTTTCAGCAAGTTACTTTATCTTTCTAAGCCCCAGTTTCTTCTTTTTAAAGTAGAAACAATACCTTTTTGTTGGGATTGACATAAATATTAAATAAGATAATGCATGTAAGGCTCTTTGCAAGGTGTTTAGATTATAGTATGCTGTCAATAAATGATAGTTTTATTATTATTATTATTTTTAAGACACTTACATTCTAGGCACGGCTGAAAATGAGGAATACTTCACAAGAGGAGGGAAAAAAGCACCTAATGCATCAGTTAAGGAGCTCTGGTGGTGCCGTGCTTAAGGCATTTGGCTGCTAACCATAAGGTCAGTGGGTTGAACCCACCAGCCACTCCATGGAAGAAAAATGAGGCAGTTTGTTTTTGTAAAGATTTACAACCTTGGAAATCCATTGGGGGTCTCTTTGAGTTGGAATCGACTCAGTGGGCATTTAGTGTTGGTTTTGGATGTATCATTTATCTTCTGTTGTGTGACAAACTACTCCAAAACTTGGTGGCTTAAAACAGTATTAGCTCATAATCCTGTGGATTAGTAGTTTGGGCCGAGCCCAGCTACAACAGCTCATGGCTGTTCTACATCGTGTCAGCTGGATTCACTCGTGTTAGTGGTCAACTAGTGGTCAATGGCCTCACCCATAGGTTCACAGGAGCAATGGGGGTAACTGGCCTATGTGTACCCATCATCTAGCAGACTACCCTGGACTTGATCACACAATATTGGCCACAGGATCCCCCAGATCAGTAAGAGAGAGTAAGCCCCAAGGAGCAAGCACAAGACTTTTCAAGGCTCTTTTTGTATCATGTTTGCTAATGTTACATTAGCCAAAGAAAGGCATGTGGCCAAGTCCAGATTCAGTGGGTAGAGAAAGACCCCACCTCTTAATGGGTGTGCATACAGGAATGGAAAGAATTTGTGGTTACTTTTGCAGTTTACACAGATTGGGTTTCAT
This sequence comes from Orycteropus afer afer, assembly GCF_000298275.1. Lineage (NCBI taxonomy): Eukaryota > Metazoa > Chordata > Mammalia > Tubulidentata > Orycteropodidae > Orycteropus > Orycteropus afer. The sequence continues at coordinate 3,060,262 of NW_006921833.1, forward strand.
TGACTTTTTCTTTTTTTTTTTTAATTGCTACTTGTGGTAGTTAAGTTTGTGGGTCAACTTGGCTGGGCCTGGTTGAGAAGCTGGGCAGCTGCATGTAGTATTCCCCATAATGAGGCTGGTAATCAACTCCGTGGTGGAATCTACTGTGAGCAGCTGAGTAGCTGACTTAGGGATGTGGTCTGCTTCCTGTATATAAAGAGGAGCCTTGAGGAATGATCTCTAGCGTATGGCACACTTGAACCCTGCATATATCTGTAGCTGTGTCATTGTTCGGCAGCCTGCCATGCTATGCCAACCTTGGGACTTTCAATGGACTTGAATTAACGACCTGCTTTGTGGTTTGGTAACATTGGTACTGTGGCTTTTTACTTGTCAACCTTGGGCTTGTCAGCTCAGCAGCCAGTAGCTGTCTGAGTGAAGAAAAGCCTCCAGCTCCAGTGGGCCGGGAGCAGGAGGCAGAGCTGAAGCCCAGGTTGAGGGGCTTTCACCCAGCCCCTAGAGCCTGGCACTTGGAACTTCGACTTAAAGCCTCCAAACTGTAAGAGAATAAACTCCTGTTTGTTCAAGCCATCCCATTGGTGGTATATTCTTGTCAGAGAGGCACTGGATAACCAGAACACTACTCTACATTAGGCTTGATGCTGGGTGTTTTATTTAATCCTCACAATAATAGCCTGATGGGAGTGGCATTATTCCCATTTCAAAGATGAAAATACTGATGATCAGAGACGTTAAGAAACTTGTGCACATTAGTCCCAAATGCTTCTTTCAAGTTATAGAATAATGGCTACTGAGGTGCTGACCCTGAGTGCTTAGGCGACCATCTCATGCAACAGAAGATTTATACTTTATTTATAAAGATTTGATTAAAATTAAGGTCTAGAGACTAGTTTTATTTCACATTTATACCTTGAACCACTGGGTCTTATATTTATTTGGTATATTAAAAAAGAAAAATTTAAAATTGTACCATCTTTAAGGCTTCCTGGAAGCTCACGGGAACAGTTTTTGTTTGTCTAGATCACGTGCACGACCTGGATCTCTCTGAGACATGACTGAGCCTCTTCAATGGGCCAGATATCACTGGCGGCGGCTGATGGGTGGTGTGAACAGGGATGACGATGAGCGACCATACAACTATTCCTCTCTGCTTGCCTGCGGTGGCAAGACTTCTCAGAGCCCCAGACTGGCAGGAAAGCACCGAGTTGTTGTTCCCCACCTCTGGCCTTTCAAGGATGAATATGAAAAGTTCTCTGGAGCCTATGTGAATAACCGCATACGAACAACTAAATATACGCTCCTGAACTTTGTGCCAAGAAATCTATTTGAACAATTTCACAGGTACTGGTTTTTGTTTTGTTAATTAGAATTTCCTTTCATTCCATTGGATACATAAAAATTTTAACTTTGTGTATCGTATGTTACTTAAGCCTAAACCTATGTGTTATCTTTGGTGATTCTGGTTAAAGTCTCTTGTGCAATGATAACACTTACATATTACTTTACAGTTGTTGAGATGCTTTCTCTTTACCAGAGAAGATGTTGCTATCCTCATGTTCTAGATTAGGAACTACAGTCTTAGATCGTGGTTTCATTAATATCATGCCAGTGGAAAATAGCAGACCAGGGGCTACAGCCTTGGGTCTTCTAACTTTTGCTTTAGTGGTTTTTCCATTAAAACACACTGAATTTTAATTTCAGATTTCCCTTACTTGATAATGTGGGGAAATAGAGCTCTGAAACAAGTGCAGATGCAAGATACTATGTTGTTGTTAGGTACTATTGAGATAGTTCTGACTCTCAGCAACCCCATGTACGGTAGAGTGAAGCACTACCTGGTCCTGCGTTATCCTCACAGTCGTTGATGTGTTTGAGCCCATTGTTGTAGCCACTGGGTCAATCCATCTCATTGAGGGTCTTCCTCTTTGTCACTGACCCTCTACTTTACCAACTATGGCATCCTTCTCCAGAGACTGGTCTCTCCTGACAACGTGACTGAAGTACGAGAGATGAAGTCTTGCCATCCTCACTTCTAGGGAGAATTCTTGCTGTACTTCATCCAAAATACACAATAACATGAGATTTTATAGGTGCCACAATACATACTCTATTTAAAATGTATTTATGGAAGCTTCTCTATGAATTCAGTCACTGAATGAAATGTAAAAATAAGGGTTTCTCTTTTCTTTTTGAAGTTTTGAGTTTACCCAGGGAAGCAAATGTATATAGAAACAACTCAAAGGTACAGTGGGTGTGATGAGTGTTATAAAGTGCTTTCAAATAGCATGGAAAAATAGCTATACTAGCTGGAACAATAGATAGCAAAGAGGCATTTGAACTTGATCATGGGAAGCAGATGGGTTTTTTAATGCAGAGGTGTGAGTAAAGCACATTTCACATGGAAGTAGGAGCATGAGTAAGAGCAGAAAAGGAGGCGCACAGAGAGCTCACTTGAGGTATAGGAAGTAGTGCAATTTGACTAATACCTAGGGCTTATGTTGGAAAGCAGTGAGAAACATATGACTCACTGTGCAGGACTTGAATATCAGGAGAAGGAGTTGAGACCCAAGTCTGCAGCAAGAACATGTCTATATTTCACCATGGAGAGTCCCTGGATGCTGCAAACAGTTAACATGCTTTGCTCCTAATGGAAAGGCTGGCGATTTGAATCTGCCCAGAAGTACATCAGAAGAAAGGCCTGGGTGATCTACTTCTGAAAAATCAGCCATTGAAAACTCTATGGAGCCCAGTTCAGCTCTAACACACATAGGACCGCCATGAGTCAGAACTGACTTAACTACATGTGGTTGGTTATTTCACTCTGGAGGCAGTGTAGTGATGAAAGGGGTTAGAAATAAACAGAAGGCAGAGAGATTTTGGGAGATGCTGTAAATATCCTGGTACTTTGTAGTAGAGACCTGAACTGAGAACAATGTGGAAATGAAAAGAAAGATTGCCTATTACAGATACATGGATTGCATGTGGAAAATTAAGTGAAAGGAACAAAACAATTGAACTGTTAATCCAAGAGCATTAAAAGAAAAAAAAAACTGGAGTAACAAGAAGATTGGAAGATTGCTTCGTTTCTGTGAATACTGAGTTTGAGATGCCAGTGTGAGTTGGATATAGAGATCCACAATATTCACTCCTTAATTTATTCATTTTCTATCATTCTGTATACACTTATTAAACAACGGATTTGTTCAAAGTGTAAATGTGAATGTTTGAATTAATGGCTTTAAATGTTGTGTTTGTCTTTTCTGGAATTTTCAACCTAGTGTATATGGTTTAATAAGAATCTGGCACTTAAACATAGTTCAGAGCTAGAGCTTTCGGTTTGGATGTGGTCCACATGGAAATATGAAGTTACTGAAATAGAAAAAAAGAAACTTTCAGAGTAAAAGCAGTCGGAGATGAGGAAGAAGTTTGTCTAGATTATCGCAAGATATGCTATCACCTTGCAGTATATGACTTGGCATTTGTTCTTTGCTCTTCTGAGCCATACCAATACATGAGGCTAATAAATGAGGGCTGATTAGACCAAGAGGGACTACCTAGGGGCTGATGCTGACTAAGCCTTAGGAAGCATGATGTAATCTGTTATGGCCATGTGGTGAGGCCGACAAGATCCCTGAACACTGAGGCTTAGATGGGCTCCTGGTTGGTGACCAGGCACAGGAGAGGGTAGCATGTCATGCATGAAAACTTCATGCTGTGACTCATATCAGACCTCAACTTATGCATCTCTTTGTTTGTATCCTTTTTGGTTGTAATGAAGTTATAGTTGTAAACATGGTATACTCTTCTGTGACACTTTCAGTCATTCGAATGAGTTAAAGAACCCACAGGGGCAGGGAAAGCCAACAGGAGCTGATATCTGCTTGCTTGGGAGTCTGAAAGAAGATGCCTTTCTAATGTGTGAACTCTGACCCAGCTCTGGGTGGCTAGGGTCAGAGAGAGAGACTGTTACTGAGGAGGAAGAAGTACACAGGTGAGGACTGAATTCATTTCCATACTTTGGGAATTGGATTCATGCTGATGCTTACTATGTAGTTAGCACCGAAGGTGAGATTTGCCCACTCTGCCCTTGGCTTACTGCAGTTATTCTTTTCAGAAGTCTGAGAGTAAACATTTAATATGAAATGAAGGAGAAAAAAAAGGTGATACGAATTCATAGGGCTAGTCAGGATTGATGATTTTGTTTGTTTTGTTTTGAGGAAGGAAGAGGGCCTTGAATCTACATTATGGCCAAAGTTAAGGAGTCAATATGTGACTAAACATGTAAAATAGAGGGTGTGGTAGTTCAGTTTGTGTGTCAACTAGGCTGGGCCTGGTTGAGTGGTTGGGCAGCTGGATGTAGTATTCTCCATGTTGAGACTGCTAATCAACTCCATGGTGGAATCTACTGTGAGCAGCTGAGTGGCTGCCTTAGGGGAAGTTGCCTGCTTCCTGTATATAAGCAGAAGCCTTGGGGCATGGTCTCTAGTCTATAGTGCGCTTGGACTCTACATATAGCCATGTCATTGTTCAGCAATCTGCCATGCTCTGCCGACTTTGGGACTTACAATGGACTTGAATTAATGGCCTGCCATGTGGTTTGGTAACATCAAGACTGTGCCATTTTATTTGTCAACTTTGGGCTTGTTAACCTCAGCAGCCAGTAGCTGCCTGAGTGAGGAGATGCCTCTAGCTTCAGTAGGCCGGGTGCAAGAGGCAGAGCTGAAGCTCAAGGTCAAGCGAATTTCACCCAGCCCCTAAAGCCTGGCACTTTGAACTTGGACTTACAACCCTCCTGAAATGTAGGAGAAGAAACTCCTGCTTGTTAAGACCATCCCACTGGTGGTATATTTTTGTCAGAGTGGCACTAGGTAACCAGTTGTTGTTGTTGTTGTTATGTGCCGTCAAGTCGGCCCCGACTCATAGCGACCCCTCCTTGGGTTTCCGAGGCAGTATCACTGCGGAAGTAGGATTGCCCAACCTTCCTTCCGAGGAGTGGCTGGTGGGTTTGAACCGCCAGCCTTCTGGTTAGCAGTCAAGTGTTTTAGCCACTATGCTACCAGAGCTCCTACCAGAACAGTGGAAACAAAAGAAGTTCCTGGAGAAATTGGTTCTGAATAGTGTAAAAGCAAAAATACAAGAATTAATCTCGGGGGAAAAAAAAAAAACAAACTAAGGATTTTCTGTTTATTTTCAGCATTGTGCGAATCGAATTTTCAGATGTACCAATTAACTCATGAAGGCTAGAGGGTTGTTTTTTTCAATATTTATTTCTACAACTCACTAAGTGAATTTTCTCTAAGTTTTTTCCTTTGAATTTTTGAAAAGGAAATTGTATTTCCTAGTATACTTTCTGTCATGAGTTACACAATTCATAACTGTCACACCCAAATATTTGCAATTACTAAATAAATGATATCTAACATTTAGTAAGGTACGCAAGAGCCAGATGTCTAGGAGAGTAATCAATTGTGTGTTTGAGATTTGTTCACAAAACCCAATTTGCTAATTCTTTATTCTGTAACATCCAAAAACAAAGAAGAGAACTTGTAGGTAAATACCATGATGTATTGTGCTTCTTTTGGTTCAGCCGTTGGAGCAATTTGTTGACCCTACTCTGTGCTTCTTTGGGTTACAGAGCCGCCAATTTATATTTCCTGTTTCTGGTTGTCCTGAACTGGGTCCCTTTGGTAGAAGCCTTCCAAAAGGAAATTACGATGCTGCCCCTGGTGGTTGTCCTTACAATTATCGCAATTAAAGATGGCTTGGAAGATTACCGAAAATACAAAATTGATAAACAGATCAACAACTTAATGACTAAAGTCTACAGTCGGTAAGTGTAAGGAGGTTTGTGGACAGATATGCATATATCATTTAGAAAAATGCAAAATACTGCTTTTTTCCCCTTAGGTGTGACCAAGACTCTTGTATTGTTGCTGTTGTTGTCTTCAACTAATATTTATCAATTTCCTACTGTGAAATTAATTAAATTAATTTAGGTGTCATAGGAGGGAGCTCTGGTGGTGTAGTGCCTAAGGCATTTGACTGCTAACCAGAAGGTTGGTGGTTCAAACCCACAAGCCACTCCTTGGAAGAAAGATTGGGCAATCTACTTCTGTATTGATACTGTCTCAGAAACCCAAGGAAGGGTCATTATGACTCAGATCTGACTCAACAGCAATGAGTTGTGTTTTGTTTTTTTTTTAGGTGTCATAAGAAAACAAAAATATGGACGCCTTTGTCAATACAGGAGTTGACAAAGCAAAAGCTTCTATAGTTTATATATAGGTAGAGTTGAATTAAACTTCAAACCATAAAAAGGAAAGCAAGCATATGGTTTTTAACCCTATATGTTATGATTTAAGGAGTGGTGATGTAGTGCCTAAGGCATTTGACTGCTAAGCAGGAGGTTGGTGGTTCAAACCCACCAGCTCCTCCACAGAAGGAAGACTGGGCAGCCTACTACTGTAAAGATTTGCTGCCTCGCAAAGCCAACGGAGGTCACTATGAGTCAGAATCAACTTGATGGCAGTGGGTTTGGTTGTTTTTTTGTTATCATTTGGGATTAAGAATAGAATCAGATATGAAAAACTAAAGGAAACTAACTATAAACCAAAAAAGACAAACTCATTGCCATCGAGTTGATTCTGACTCATAGCGACCTCCTTTGGTTTTCTGAGGCAAAATCCTTATGGAAGTAGATTGCTCAGTCATAAAGGAAATTATGAAGGAAAGGAAATGTGAAAAATGGAGAGCCTTCTTTTTCATGGGTAAAACTAGAGGCCCATAAAACCCTTCCTACTTCAGCTATAACAGGGCATTCACCATAGGAGGTCTTTAAGGAACATATTTGCTCTGTTGGAGAGTTGCTTTACCAGTGTATATGAGATAGAAAGTTTGTGTAGCCAAGAATAAAGCCAGTTAAGATGAGTTTTCAATTGAGCTGTGTTTTATATGCAGCTGCTGGGTTTTTATTCTTAGGTATAAGTTAAATGTTTAAACAGTGTAACTTGGGGTGGGGGGGTTCTTATTATCCCAAGTGAAATATCTTTTAAGATGACATCAGTAAAATGGATGGACCCAGACAAAATATGTTGTACTGGTGGCCAAATTAAGTAAACCAAGTAAACAACAGCCCATACAAAACTACCTATTTATAAAAGTAAGCCAGTTGATGCTTGTTTAGCTGTACCACTGTTTATATTTAAATCTAAAGATACACAGTGTAAATACTTAAGAGATAAGAGGAAAAGCCTGGAATGGTATTAGATAATATAAGATGACTTAATTCTTTTAGGGCTCTGAGTTATCTCATTGAAAATCAAAAATTTCATATATTCCATTTAAAAACACTCTTATTACTCCATATATATTTTAATAATGTCTCAATTTATTTTTAATAGTTCTTCAATAAATTCAAATATTTTTATAAACACTTTTTAATATATGTGTATGTGTGTGTGTGTATATATATATAAAATATCAGAAAACCCAAAGAAGAAAAATACCAAAAATGTGAGTATCCAGAGATAACTATTCATAACATTGTGCTATATTTCCTTCAGGTCATATACATGTATTTGTTGTGTTTTACAAAATTTGGATTATAGTACATAATATTTTTCTTATTCTGATTTTTTAGCCTAATTTTAGTATGAACATTTCCCATGTCTTTAATCATCCTTCAATAAAGTATTTTTTAATAGCTACATTGTCTATTATTTAAAATGATACCTTATGACTCTAAGGTAATATATTTAAACATTTTGCATACACACACACACACACACACACACACATATATATAAACGGAGCTCTGGTAGTGTAGTGCCTAGTGAACTTGACTGCTAACCAGAAGGCTGGTGGTTCAAACCCACCAGCCACTCCTCAGAAGGAAAATGGGACAATCTACTTCCATAGTGATACTGCCTCGGAAACCCAATGAGGGGTTGCTATGAGTTGGGTCTGACTCGAGGGCACATAACAGCAACAACAACAACAACAACAGATATATAAACAAAAAAACAAACTCACTGCCATCGAGTTGCATCTGACACATAGCGACCCCTCCTTGGGTTGCCGAGGCAGTATCACTACGGAAGTAGATTGCCCAGTCTTCCTCCCAAGGAGTGGCTGGTGGGTTTGAACTGCCAGCCTTCTGGTTAGCAGTCAAATGCCTTAGGCACTATGCCACCAGAGCTCCCGTGTATGTGTGTGTGTGTGTGTGTGTGTATACATATATGTATATATATGTGTGTATGTTTAAATATGTGCTCCAGTGAGTATTATGTAAAACTTTTGATACAGAATTAGTAAATCAAAGAAGAGGAAAAAATTTAAGTCTATATTTTGCAGCTTTTTATGAAAATGAATTTCAAAATTTACAGTTAGGTCTCTGGAGTTCTCTTTCATGAGAAATATATCTATTTTAAAGACCTGCAAAGAAAACAACAAAAATAACCTTTTTCATCTTGCTATGTGTGATGATGTCAGAGGTACTGGGATAAGCAAAATTTAGTTCTGCTTTGTTTTCTTATACTCATGTCTAATCTAATGAGACCAGAAAAACTTGTGTATTGTATAGAAAAATAAATCCTCAGTTTTCATTTTAAGGCCTTATAGAATTCAATAAAAATAAGACTATGAATCATTCAAAAAGGTTTGAGTGCTTTTTATATGCCAAGCAGCGTGTTAGGGATAAAGAAGTAAAATGTCAAAGTCTCTGCCTTCAAAAATAGCTGAAGGAAACAGCATTTTTCAAAAATGATGAAAAAAAAGTCCATGTTTTGATCAATTTTCAGGTTACCTAACTAACGGCAAACTTAGAATATGGAAAGAATGCCTACTATATATATTATAGTATACAAATCCTAGTATATAAGTAATTACTGATTTTTAGTGCTAGCTGAGAGTTGATAATGTATGTTATTTACTTTTCTGGTGGTTCTAAAACATTATAATCTGATTCTGCTACTCCATACCTGTATCTCACTGCCATTAAGTAGATTCGACTCATAGTGACCCCTCCTTGGGTTTCCGAGGCGGTATCATTACAGAAGTAGATTGCCCAATCTTCCTTCTGAGGAGTGCCTGGTGGGTTTGAACCACCAGCCTTCTGGTTAGCAGTCAGATGCCTTAGGCACTAAGCTACCAGAGCTCTCAGTACCTGTGTGGCCTTGGGTAAATTACTTAAAATAGCTCCACTCTCCACCTCATACCCCCTCTACCCAGTTCCTTTATTATGGATGTAATAGTAATAAAGCAGCATAATACTTAGCCTTTGTTGTTGTTGTTGTTATGTGCCATCAGTCATCTCCGACTCCTGGCCACATTATGTACAATAGAACGAAACACTGCCCAGTCCTGTGCCAGCTCCATCATCCCTACTATACCTGAGCCTATTGCTGCAGCCACTGTGTCAATCCATCTTGTTGAGAGCCTTCCCCTTTTTCGTTGACCCTCCACTTTACCAAGCATGACCTCCTTCTCCAGGAGTTGTACCTTCTGACAACATGACCAAAGTAGGTATGATGAAATCTGGCCATTCTCACTTCCAAGGAGCATTCCAGCTGCACTTCTTCCAAGACAAATTTGTTAGTTCTTTTACCAGTCCATAGCACGTTCAGTATTCTTTGCCACACCACAACTCAAAAGCATCAACTCTTCTTCGGTCCTCCTTTTTCATTGTCTGGCTCTCACGTGCATATGAGGTGATTGAAAATACCATGGCTTAGGTTAGGCACATCTTAGTTTTCAAGGAGATATCTTTGCTTTTTAGCACTTGAAAGAGATCTTTTACAGCAGATTTTCCCAATGCAATGTCTTTTGATGCCTTGACTGCTGCTTCCATTGACAATGATTGTAGAATCAAGCAATATGAAGTCTTTGACAACTTCAATCTTTCCTGCATCTGTCATGATGCTGCTTATAGTCCAGTTGTGAGGAATTTTGTTTTCTTTATATTGAGGAGTAATCCATACTGCAGACTGTCGTCTACAATCTTCATCAATAAGTGCTTCAAGTCACCCTTACTTTCAGCAGGCAAAGTTGTGTCATCTGCATATCTCAGGTTGTTAATGATTCTTCCTCCAATCCTGATGCCACGTTCTTCTTCCTATAGTCCAGCTTCTCAGATTATTTGCTAGGCATACAAATAGAGTAAGTATGGTGAAAGGATGCAACCTTGATACACCTCCTTCCTGATTTTAAACCATGCACTATCCCCTTGTTCTGTTCGAATGACATCCTTCTGATTTGTGTACAGGTTCCTCATGAGTACAATTAAGTGTTTTGGAATTCCCATTCTTCTCAATGTTATCCATAATTTGTCATGATCCACATAATCAAATGCCTTTGTGTAGTCAATAAAACACAAGTAAACATCTTTCTGGTATTCTTTGCTCTTAGTCAAGATCTATTTGACATCAGGCATGATATTCCTTACTCTGCATCCCTTCTGAATCAAGGTCATATTTTGGCTCTTGTCGACTTCTTTTAGCTGTCTTCAGCTTCAACTTGAACTTGTATATGAGCAATTGATGGTCTGTTCTGCAGTCAGCTCCTGGCCTTGTTTTGGTTGAAGATACTGAACTTCTCTGTCTCCTCTTGCCACAGATGTAGTCAGTCTGATTCCTTGTACTCCATCTGATGAAGTACACATGCATAGTCGCTGTTTGCATTGAGAAAAGGTATTTGCAATGAATAAGTTGTTGGTCTTGCAAAATTCTATCATGCGATCTCCAGCTTTATTTCTATCACCAAGGCCATATTTTCCACTTACCAGTGATTCTTCTTTGTTTCCAACTTTTGCTCTCCAATCACCAGTGATAATCAACACATCTTGATTGCATGCTTGGTCAATATCAGACTGCAGAAGCTGGTAACAATCTTTAATTTCCTCATCTTTGACTTTGGTGGTTGGTGTGTATATATGAGTAATAGTAGTACTATTAACTGGTCTTCCTTGTAGGCATATGGATATTGTCCTATCACTGACAGCATTATACTTCAGGATAGATCTTGATACATTCTTTGTGATGATGAATGCCATGCCATTCTTCTTCAATTTGTCATTCCTAGCATAGTATATCATATGGCTGGCTGATTCAAAATGGCCAAAACCAGTCCATTTCAACTCACTAATGCCTAGGATATTGATATTTATGCATTCCATTTCATTTTTGACAATTTCCAATTTTCCTAGATTCATACTTCATACATTCCATTTTCAGTAATGGATATTTGCAGCTGTTTCTTCTCATCTTGAGACATGCTGCATCAGCAAATGAAGGTCCTGAAACCTTTACTCTTCCACACCATTAAGGTCAGCTCTACTCTGAGGAGGCAGCTCTTCCCCAGTCATATTTTGAGTGCCTTCTGACCTGAGAGGCTCTTCTTCTGGCACTATATTGGACAATGTTTCAGGGCTATTCATAAAGTTTTCTAATAATATATCAGACAGTGTTTCACTGCTATTCCTATGGTTTTCACTGGCCAATTCTTTGAGAAATGGACGGCCTCTTCCTTCTTCTGAGTCTGTCTTAGTTTTCAAGCTCTGCTGTAGCCTGTCAACTATGAGTAATCCTGCTGGCATTTGAAGCACTGGTTGCTAGCCTCCAGCCTCACAGAAACATGCAAGCCCACCACCGTAGGACAAACTGACCAACAGGTTTGTCTCTCTTAGTTTTCCAAACCTTTCCACTCACTTCTGCACCACCTCCAAGTGCTCCGACATCTGCCTGCCAGCGCCCAGCTCACTGAGGCTTATTGGCACTGGCTGCAGGTGCTCCGACACCCACCTGCCATCTCACTGACACTTAGCCTTTAGTAAGTACCAGAAGTTGGAATCCTTGGGTAGTGCCAACAGTTAATGTAATTAGCTGCTAATGGAGAGATTCACAGTTTGATTCCACCCAGAGATGCCTTGTAACAAAGGCCTGGTGGTCGACTTCCAAAAACGGTCCAGTGAACATCCAATGGAGCTCCATCCTGCTCTGACACCAATAGGGTCACCAGGAGTTGGAATCAACTCTATAGCAACTGGTTGCTGGTTAAGTGCTAAAGTTACCCATCGTAATTATTATTGTAGGTTAATAATGACTATGAGGAGCTCTGGTAGCGTAGTGCCTCAGGCACTTGATTGTTAACCAGAAGGCTGGCAGTTCAAACCCACCAGCCAATCCTCAGAAGGAAGGTTGGAGTATCTACTTCCATAGTGATACTGCCTTGGAAACCCGAGGAGGGGTCACTGTGAGTTGAGTCCGACTCAAGGGCACATAACAACAACAACAACAGTGATTATGACCTAGAGTTTATGTTTATCACATTTCCATGCCATTTAATCTACATTTGAGAATTCATTTTATTATTGTACCTTTTTAATATTAAAATTGCCTAATAGGAGACCTGGTACTTTTTTCTTTCAGGTATCCTTTTAAACATAGTCTAGATCTATGTTAAATCATTTGTATGTAATCTTAAAGATGAAATGCAGTATTCTAGTCAGTTATTTAAGGTCCATTCCAAGGCATTTCTTTATTATTTTATCTCATAATAAATTTAGGTAACTATGTCTGTATATATATGTGTGTGTGTGTGTGTGTATGTATTCTTCGTAATCTGCTTTTGTATGGTGTTGAAGAAGAAAAAGACTTTCATCTCTCCATGTCCCCTAAATTGTTCTTGGAATAGTTATTATAAGGATATAGGGAAATGAAAGTAGGCTATAAAACCATGCCTTGTTGATTTAAACACCCTAACTTAAATTCTAATGAAATATAAAGAAAATGCTTTAGAGAACAAATTATTTCTCAGCAAAATAAAGGTGAAAATACGAGGCCATTAAGTTTAGCAAGCTGTTTGGGAAGCATATTAACATTTCTATCTTGATAATTCGTTTCTTATTTGTAATATGTAATTTTTCTAAAGGTGCTTAATTTTCTTTGTGAAAATATCATTGGGCAAAAACATTAGTCTAGAAATTAAACATTTAAACCCAATTACATCCTCAATTAACTTGAAATGGCCTATTACAGAAAACTTGACTGTTTCTTAAGATTGTCTTAAAAATATTAGCCATTTGTAAGATGTTTAGCATTTGTTTCAAGGATAATAGAAGTTTCTTGAAAGTAGACTATTAATCATTAAACAATATTTGAATGCCTTCAAAAATCAAACCTAACTCACTGCCATTGAGTTGATTCCGACTCATAGTGAGCGACGACCCCCTTTGGGTTTCCGAGGTGGTAAATCTTTACAGGAATAGATTGCCCAGTTTTCCTTCTACGGAGTGGTTAGTAGGTTTGAACCTGCCAACCTTCTGGTTAGCAGTCAAATGCTTTAGGTACTATGCCATCAGAGCTCCTTATTTGAATGCCTGGTATGCTCGGAAGAAAGATGGGGTCATCTACTTCCATTGTGATACTGCCTTGGAAACTCAAGGAGGGGTCGCTATGAGTTGGCTCCAACTGGATGGCACATAATAACAACAACATGTGGTAAATACTAAGAGTTTCAGAGGTTTAAACAAAGAATAGATACAATGTCTACCTTCAAGTAGTACATTATTCTCAGACCATTAAAACACACTGCTTTGTTGATGTTATTGTTTTGGTTGCCTTCACATTGGCTCCGTTATGGCAACCTTATATATAAGAGAATGCAATGTTGCTCAGTCCTGCACCATTTTCATGATTGTTAATATGTTTTAGTCATTGTTGCAGCTGTTGTGTAGTGCCTTCTAACCTAGTGGGTTCATCTTCCAGCAATATATTGAATAGTATTCTGTTGTGATGTACAGAGTTTTCATTGACCAATTTTCAGAATAAATCACCAGGCCTTTCTTCCTGGTCTTAGTCTGAAAACTCCACAGAAACCTGTCCAGCATGGGTGACCCTTCTGGTATTTGAATTACTCATGGCATAAGGTCCTGAATCACAGAAACATGCAATCCACCACAGTACAGCAAGCTAATAGACATGTGGTTGTTGATGTTAGGAGTTCCAAAGTAGTAGTTAATGGTAACATTTTAGAATTATCTCATAAACGCATAGCATTTCATGAAAAAAAAAAAACCTAACATAGTTACCTTCTAAAATAATTAACCTCATGTGTGACATTTCCCAAAGCAATAATTCTTCTCAAGCTAATATGTACACAGTTATCCAAGATTTTATTTGATGGTCATCAGTAAGTAATCAGCAGCAAAGTCTAGTACTTGCGAGAATGGACTCTGGAAGCTGCCTGTCTTATTTCAAATCCCAGGACCACTTAGAAGCTGTATGACAGCGAGCAAGTTACTTAGCCTCCCAAGGCCAGTTTCCTCATTTGTAGAAGGAAGCCATAATACTATATTGATAATACTGACAGCATTGATGTAAATATTAAATACTAACTTCTCGAGGGTGAGGACATGTCTTAATCATCTTTGTATCCTTAGCACCTAATACTGTAAATAGCATAGATAAAAATCCATATGTTTACTGACCTAAACTAACTTGCTAGTGGGTAAATTGGCTATATATATATTTTTAAACCTGCTATGTGTTCCAAATGGGGGAAAATTAAGTTAACTCAAGTTGAATTCTCCTCTAATGTAGAATAAACTTGTTCCTTACAGGGATCCTACTTATATCTGGAAGAAAAATAAAATTGTTAACCCTGTAGCTTGAATAATCCCTGAATGGTGCAAACTGTTAGATGTTCGAGTATTTGTTGAAAGGCACCTTGCAAGACAGGCCTGGGGATCTGCTTCTAAAAGGTCAAGGGTTGAAAATTCTGTGGAGTAGTTCTATGCATGGGGTTGCCGTGAGTTGGAATCGACTCAGTGGTAACTAACAACAACAGTGTTGTGTAATGATTCTTAAAATATTGTTTCTTGATATTTTATTTATTATTATTTTTTTATTGTGATTTGGGTGAAGATTTACAGAGCAAATTCACTTTCCATACAGCAGTTCATATATACTTTGTCTCATGTCATTGACCCCAGTTTACCACAATGCAACAGTTCCCCTCCCACTTCCTCCCCATAGTTAC
>NW_006921833.1:3076194-3077449 GCF_000298275.1 Orycteropus afer afer
TGCTGCCATATTGGTCACTCACATTTGGTACATTGCCCTTTGTTTCTTGATATTTTAATTTCGGTGCTTTTGTATTTTCTTTCATTATAATCCTGTCTCCCAGATGGGAAGCTCCATGAGGGCAGGCAATGTGTCTTGTGCATCTCTAGATCCTTGGTGGCTGACAGGGAACAGCCCTCAGGAAGTATTTTATATATGAATAAACTCACCAAATGTTAGTTTTATTATTTTTTTTTTTACTGAATTACATTGAAACAGCATCATGATTCAAAATCCCACAGGAAGAAAGGAACCATTATATATGTTTTAGTGGCTTAATACTGAATTTTCAAGTGAAGCAAATTGTGGAATTTAGGTTTTACCAATTCTGTGACTTCCCTTTTAATGTTTAATAGACTAAAATTTACCCTAATACATCAAACATACTTTAATACTTTATGTTATGCAGTCAGTCTGACTTTTGAAAATCCATTATATGTATTTTCAGTTTGATTTTCTTTTTAAACTGTTTTTTTTCCCCCTCAATTCAGGAAAGAGAAAAAATACATTGACAGATGCTGGAAAGATGTTACTGTTGGGGACTTTATTCGCCTCTCTTGTAACGAGGTCATTCCTGCAGATATGGTCTTACTCTTTTCCACTGATCCAGATGGAATCTGTCATATTGAAACTTCTGGTCTTGATGGAGAGAGCAATTTAAAGCAAAGGCAGGTGGTGAGGGGACATTCAGAGCAGGTAAAGAATGCGTTCTTAATTGGTGAACAATTACCATTTTTCTTCAGATGAAGAATGATCAATTGATCATTTTTCCTAAAATTTTTGATTACTGTGTGGCTTTTGGCAAGTCACTTAAAGAATTTATTCCTCAGTTTCTTTAGCTTAAAAGGTAAACACTTATTTTTGCCCTTATAGCATTATGAAATCCAGATGAAGTAGTATACTGAAAACATCATACTTAGTGCCTACATACATCTTTTACTTCCCTTTCTCTGAAACACTTGAGATGAAGTATTTTGAAACTTAATATCTTCTTTTCTTGTTCTAAAATATGAACTATTCTTAGGTCGTCTCCTTCATCTTCTACTTGTAAAACAAAGGTTTTTAGACCTAATAATACCATTATCTCTATCTAAATTTCCTCTAGTCACATTGGGCCTACTTTTGTACATAGAAATTTCAATTAGATACTCTTGTGATTGATAAGCTTCTTAGCTTATCGTTAATGTCAGCATTATGAGCATTCCTGTATCTAAAA
>NW_006921833.1:3078051-3080733 GCF_000298275.1 Orycteropus afer afer
AATAACATTTCTCACCTAAAAAGCCATATAAAGAAATGAAATGAGATAAGTTTGATGTGACTTATTCTTAATGAGGACATGCCTGTCTTATGAGGGTATTTTGCTTGTTTGCTCATTGGTTTTATAAAGCATTCCATAATGACCTATTTGATCCTTTGGGGAATTTTATAAGACGTCCAACTCATCTTCCTGTTCTATCAATATATTCCCAAATATAAACTTTGCTGAGATCAAATATATATGTGCTTAGAGTATTCGTATGTACTTTAATCTCAGAAACAACTTATATAAAGGAAAATAGTAAAAATATTTTCAGAGTCCTCTGGATAAAAAGGTTGTCTATTCTGTGAGTAGAAGTTCTCTCTTCTGCCAAGGCCCATATAGATTTCAGTGAATGATTCAAACATTTGCTCACATGCAAATGTGTTTTAATGTTCTAAGATCATTCTGGTCTCATTTATTCATTCATAATTATATGTATACTTTTCTTCTTCTGGGAAACTTACAGACTTTGTGATAAGAGTGTTGTAGTGCTATCTTGAGAATTGGGTAAAAATGATAAAACACCTAAATCTCAAGTGTTTTACTTTGAATTATTTTGTGATTTTTTTTTTTTTTAAATGCAGGACTCTGAAGTTGATCCTGAGAAGTTCTCCAGTAGGATAGAATGTGAAAGTCCAAACAACGACCTCAATAGATTCCGAGGCTTTCTGTGAGTGACTTAACTTGCCTTTGTGGCTGTGAATGTAATTGTGTATTGCACTTACATTTAATTCTGTAAGACTTTTGTCTAGTTATACTCAAGTTATGTCACCAAAGGCCATATATGTTAGCTCTCTATAAATTTGACTTAATTTAATGATTTGATAAATGTTTGTATATATATCTCATCTCAGCATATATATATATTTATGAAGGATATTTGTCTTTTCTTGTCAAGTTGTCTGTTTTTGGTATCACGGTAATTCTGACTGAAATAACGAGTTGGGAACTTTCTCTCCTTTGTAATTTTTTTCACAAGATTACTACTATGAATTAGATCTAATTGTCTCCTCTTTAAAATCAGAAAAGGATCAAAGTGAATAAATAACTTGGCTCAAGGTCATAGGCATTTGTGTGACAGAGGCCAGGCATGAAACTAGGTAAGACCTCAAATTCTAGTCCCATTTATTCATGCAAAAATTCTTCTAAAAATTGTAGCAAATTGAATCCAACATATGTAAAAGGACAATGCATCATGATTAAGTAGGATTATCCCAAGAATACAGAATTCTTTCAAGATTCAAAAAAAATCAATGTCATTTACCATATTAATAAACTAAAAGAGAAAAACCATAAGATCCTCTTAAGCCACTTAACAGATGCAGAAAAAGCACTTGACAAAAATCTGTCTTCCTTTTTAAGGAGCTCTGGTGGCATAATGGGTAAGGCATTTGGCTGCTAACTGGGTTGATGGTTCAAACCCACCAGCTGTTCCACAGGAGGAAGATGAGGCAACCTACTTCTGTAAAGATTTATAGCCTTGGAATCCCCATGGGGATCCCTGTGAGTTAGAATTGAGTCAATGGCAGTAGGTTTTGTTTTTGGTTTGCATCTTGCTTTTTAGCAAATTAGAAACAGAAGGAAACTTTTTCAACCTGATTAAAGAGCCTATGCAAAGCCTACAACTGGCATCATATTTACTGGTAAAAGACAATATTTTCACCTTAAAAATCAAGCATAAGACACAGATATTTACTCTTACCACTTCTATTATCCTATCAGTGACAGCATTGTACTTCAGTATAGATCTTGAAATGTTCTTTTTGATGATGATTATAATGCCATTCCTCTTCAATTTCTCATTCCTGGCATAGTAGACCATGTTGTTGTTGTTGTTGTTGTTAAGTGCCGTTGAGTTGTTTCCGACTCATAGCGACCCCATGCACAGCAGAACAAAACACTGCCCGATCCTGCGCCAGCCCCACAATCCCTGCTATACTTGATCCCATCATCGCAGTCACCGTATCAATCCATCTTGTTGAAGGCCTCCCCCTCTTTCGTCGACCCTCCACCCTACCAAGCATGACATCCTTCTCCAGGGAATGGTCCCTTCTTACAACATGACCAAAATAGGTGAGACGAAGTCTGGCCTTCTTGCTTCCAAGGAGCATTCTGGCTGCACTTCCTCCAGGACAGATCTGTTAGTTCTTTTAGCAGTCCATGGTACTTTCAGCATTCTCCGCCAGCACCACAACTCAAAAGCCTTATGAATAGAATAGTAGACCATATGATTGTCTAATTCAAAATGTCCAGTACCAGTCTGTGTAGCTCAGTAATGACTACGATATCAGTCTTTATGTGTTCCATTTCATTTTGACAGCTTTCAGGTTTCCTAGATTCATACTTCATACATTCCACATTCCGATTATTAATGGAGGTTTGCAGCCGTTTCTTCTCGTTTTGAGATATGCCGCATCAGCAGATGAAGATCCAGAAAGTTTTACTCCACCCATGCTGTTCTGGTTCCCTAGTGCCGCTCTGACAAGACATATACCACTCATGGGATGGCCTTAACAAACAGGAGTTTATTCTTACAATTTGGAGCCTTTAAGTCCAAGTTCAAAGTGCCAGGCTCTAGGGGCTGGTGAAAGCCCCTCAACCTTGGGGTCCAGCTCTGCCTCCTGCTCCTGGCCCACTGGA
>NW_006921833.1:3081643-3083027 GCF_000298275.1 Orycteropus afer afer
TGCAGAAAAGAAGAACTTTATTCCATATATCTCACTGTTTACAAAAATTAACTCAGAATGTGTCATAAACCTAAATTTAAATCTAAATTATAAAACTTGTCGAAAAGAACAAAGGGAAATCTTTGCTACCTTGGAGTAGGCAAGAGATTTCTTATATACAACACCAAAAGCACAGTCCATAAGAAATTGATGAATTTGTTTAATTCTTCAAAATTTATTTAATTCTTCAAAATTAAGTACTTCTGCTCTTCAAGGAACACTCTTAATGCATTGAAAAGGTAAGCCACAGACAGAGAAAATATTTACCATCCATGTATACAGGTCTCAAACAGGTCTTGTATTCAAAACATACAGATCTAAAAACTATAAATAATAAAACATCTGAACTTCTAAGTAGTAAATATTTGAACAGATTTTTCATGAAAGAAGATATGTGGATGGCAAATAACTATATTACAAGATGTCAATTAAAACCACAGAGCTACAACCATGCACCTATTAAAATGGGTAAGATTTTAAAGTGTGACCTCACAAAGTGTTGGTGAGGATTTAGGGGAACTTGAACACTCCTACACTGCTGGTGGGAATATAAAATGGTACATCCACTTTGGAAAATGATTTGGCAGTTTCTTAAAGTGTTGAATATGTGCCCATAATATGATGCAGACATTTCATTCCCATGTATTTACTCATGAGGAAAGAAGGCATGTGTTCATAGAAGCTTTATTTGTAATAGTCAAAAACTGAAGCAACCCAAATATCCATAGAGGAATGGATAAACAATGTATGGGACATCCATACAATGTAATACTACTCATCATTAAAAAGGAATGAACAAGTGACACATGCAAAAACATGGATGCATCTCAAAATAGATATTGAGTGCAAGAAACCAGACCAAAAAAAAAAAAAGTATACAGATTGTATGATTTGATTTATATATGTCTCCAGAAAATGAAAACTAATTCATGGTAGCAGATCAGTAGACGCTGGCAAAAGGGGACAGAGAAGGAGCAAGAGAAAACTTTTGGGGATGATGGGTGCATTTACTATCCTGATAATGGTGATGGTTTCACATGGGAAATATGGCTAAACGTATCAACTTATACAATTTAAATAGGTGCAGTTTATTATCACTTATTAGTCAAAAAAGTTAAGTTTTTAAAGTAACTGTTGAGAAAGGAAATCTAGACTATCATGGGATCATCTTTGAGTAACCCCTGATGCTAAGAGGTGGAAAGAGGCAAGGAGCTATGCCATGGAAAGAGGGAAGGGGCTTAGTGCATGTAAGGAGAAATCCTTAATTAAATCTTCAAGAATAAGAAGATGCTGGGCATCGTAAATTGACATTTATTGTTTAGAAAACAATTCCAGTTTTAATGCT
>NW_006921833.1:3086928-3090213 GCF_000298275.1 Orycteropus afer afer
CTAATGGGTTCAAACCACCAGCCTTCTAGTTAGCAGTCGAGTGCTTAACCACTGTACTACCAGGGCTCCTTACATCATTACCTAATTGCTAAGTTGCATCATTGTATAACTCAAATCACTAAAAGTCATGGCTCAGCCAAGTTGATATATAACCTTAACCAACACAGCCAGTGTTACTTTTGTCTTGCACCTCAGCATTCATTAATATCAGACATATGTCATTGATACCCACAGCAGTCGGAGTGTAGAATTTTTACTACTGTCATAAATGCAAAATGTCAGACAATGAGGTAGTTGATAGGTGTAGAGTAGGTGTAAAGTTTCCATCAGCCTTTCACTTAATGATTTTAGTCTCTACCAATTATCATTGCAAAGAATCCTCCTTGATTTCATTAGGGTTGAAAATGGTGATTTTCTACTGCTATAAAGACCATTTTCCTCATCAATACTAAACTATCCTGAAATACAGTTTATACTAGAAAAGCACAATTATTATCTTGGAATAGTTTTGAGCTTCTGTCGTACTTCAGGTTGGCACACAAGGAGTAACAGAAAACAATGGTATTTAGAAACTTTTTTCCCCCCCAACCCAAGCAGGTAATTCTAAAATAACAAAATCAAATAAATGGGCCAGAGAATTTACAGTCATTCCTGTGAGCTGCCCAACTTATTACTTCAAGTCATGGAAACTTGAGAACGGTGATTTTCATTTTTATGTCCTTACCCTTGCCATCTTTCTTGTAGAGAACATTCCAACAAAGAACGTGTGGGTCTCAGTAAAGAAAATTTATTGCTTCGAGGATGTACCATTAGAAACACAGAGGCTGTGGTGGGCATTGTGGTTTATGCAGGTTGGTTAAACTTCTGACCTTTTGCCATTATCTACTTTATCTTTTTCCCCAAGTTACCATTTTGCATTTACACAGAATGCAGTCTACCAGAGCAGAAAGGAACTATTGTCTTGCTAGGCTTAATCGTTGCTCTCTGTTTCTCTAAATCTCAAAAGCAGACTAAACTGACAAAATATATTCTGTAACTATGTTTAACTAAATAGTCTACCAGAGAGATTTTTCAAAATGTTTTTTGCTACCTGGCTTGAATTTATACATTTTCTCGTATTTTGTGCTTCCTACTTAGGTCATGAAACCAAAGCAATGCTGAACAACAGTGGACCTCGGTACAAGCGCAGTAAATTAGAGAGAAGAGCAAATACTGATGTTCTCTGGTGTGTCCTGCTTCTGATTATAATGTGTTTTACCGGTGCTTTGGGTAGGTAAAATCTCATCATTTGCTGACATCTTTTTAGGAAGATATTAATTTAAAAGTACTTTATTTTCAAAATGGTGTTTATGGATTTTTGACTTCTATAAGAGAGCTTTTATTTACCAATAATTTCATTCTCATGTCTTTATCTCTTTTATCTTTTGGCCTAAAAAACATTAATGTTGACTGTATCCAATGACACATTGCAGGAGCACCAAAGGGACCTGGGAAGAGTCTTAAAGAGAGATCGTCATGGACTGAAGAATGTGTGATTTTTTTAATTTTAATTTGGTCCCCAAAACAAACAGTTGGTGTTCAATAAAAATAGATGCTCCAATCTGTCTTTCTGCAGGAGTAAAGTTCTATATTTGCATAATATGTAGCATTGTTTTGATGTCTCCATTTTTTTGAAAGGTCATGGAATCTGGTTGAGTAGATATAAAGATACACCCTTCTTTAATATCCCCGGGCCTGATGGACATGTCATCTCACCAGTGTTGGCAGGATTTTATATGTTTTGGACCATGATCATTTTGTTACAGGTAATACCTATTGAGTTTACCATAGAATGTTTGCTACTTACTCATTTTTAGTGAGTTTCTCATCCTCTTTTTTTTTCCCCCCCAACTCTTTTAATTTTTCTGAATTGTTTGGTTCTTTTTCTTAGGTTCTGATTCCCATTTCACTCTATGTTTCCATTGAAATTGTCAAGCTTGGCCAAATATATTTTATTCAGAATGATGTGGATTTCTACAATGAGAAAATGGACTCTACTATTCAATGTCGAGCCTTGAACATCACGGAGGATCTTGGTCAGATTCAGTACCTCTTTTCTGATAAAACGGGAACCCTCACTGAGAATAAAATGGTTTTTCGAAGATGTAGTGTAGCAGGTTTTGATTACTGCCATGAAGAAAATGGTGAGTATTGAGCTTCATTTTCAGTAGTTATATTTAGTTGTGAGAATGTACCATAATATATGTAACTGATGCACCATGAGTCTAGTTACTTGTTTCTTGCTGTTACAAACAGTGCCACAACAAGCATCACTGTAGCTAAATGTCTGTGTGCATTTGTGTAGTTTATATTTTCCAAACTCCTCTACTATACTATACTGTAAGAAGCATCTTGCAACAATAATGTTTCATAAAATTCATGGTACATTGAATTATGTATTCATAGCATTTGTCACATTTAAAATTTGGATTTGTAACATTTAAGAGGGCTAGTACAAGTCCTTTTACCACCACCCCCTCCAACCTAATCCCTAAGCATATGTACTCATGCCCAGTGAGTAGTTTTTTCTTATGGCCCCTCATGCAGAGAAAATACTAAGTGAGAATCAAATGCTGTTCTGACTGAACTATAATTGATAGGTCACTGTTTGTGAACCATGGGACATGGTGCTACTTTTAAAAGATGCTGACTTTGCCTGTGAACACTTCTATTCTGTAGACCCCTCCAGAGCTTCTGGTGTCTTTTCTGTAGTGATTTAAACTAAACATGTGTATAAACACACACACCTACATATACACACACATACATATACACACACATATTCCCTTTGAATAGGAAATGGAATAAATAGTAGAGGTCAGTTCTTGCTAGAACTTAATTCTGACATATTATTTTCACTGAAATGAAAACTGTGTAACAGTTTATCTAAGTTTTAATGGCCAATCCTTTCAGAGTTTTCTGGTGAAAGTGTTGAGGAGATATATCTGTAAATATTGCTGCTTTGAAATAACCCCTGACACATATGCAGCTGCACTGAACACATCTGACAACACCATTACACATTCAAAACCTTGCAGCTTATAAGTGTGGTCCATGGACTAGCAGCAGAAGCAACACTTGGGAATATATTAGAAATGCAGAATCTCGCACACCACTTCAGAGACTCAATTTGAATCTGCGTTTTAACAAGATCCCCAGGTGGTTTATATGAATGTTAAACAAAACAAAACAAAAACTAAAAGACTTCTAAAAGAGAATGTTGTTATTGTTGTTGTTATGTGCTGT
>NW_006921833.1:3091208-3093683 GCF_000298275.1 Orycteropus afer afer
TAATGTGTGGACAGATATGTAGCATAAAATTACCATGTTAAGTTTTATATTATTAAAAACATTTTTCTTCTCCCTTATTTCTTTGGTTTTCAAGGAGCTGGTTTTTGGAGGTAGATTTCACACTTATTGAGAGTTGGACCCTTGGAGGCAGGATAACGGGCATTCTTGTTATACTGGAAATATGAGGAATTTGGTTAGAGCAAAAGGGTTATATATCAAAGATATGTGGATGATACAGTTGGAAGAAACTCAGCTAAGTGTGCCGTTTATAAGATAGATGAAAGTCAGGATGCTGGAAATACTTGGGGGATTAGTTCCTAGCGAAAGGTTTGTATGGTGTCTGTGGATGATACAGTTGAAGGAAGCCCATTTCAGTGTCTGCTTTGGCTCCTTGGAAAGCACACTGAAAAGTGTGTTCTTTTTTGTTGTTGCTAGCTCTGGTGGCGTAGTGCCTACGGCATTTGATGGCTAACCAGAAGGTTGGTGGTTCAAAACCATCAGCCATTACTAGGAAGGAAGACTGGGCAGTCTACTTCCATAAAAGATTTTTGTCTTGGAAAGCCAAGGATGGGTCAGTGTGAGTCGGAGTCGACTCAGTGGCAGTGAGTTTGATTTTTGGTTTTGGTTTGTAATCTCATGCTTACATTTTCCACATAGCAAATTAATGAATGGAATAGGCTATGAAAAGTATACTGGGTATTTGAAGAAGGGAATGGGAAGAAAAGACAGATTATGGATTAAATAAGGAAAAGAAATAAAGTAGTTGACCCAGTATCTACTTCAGACAAAGGAAAGTTTACTTCAGACAAAAAAAAGTTTAGAAATTTATAAAAGTTGTTTTCTTTTATAAATGAGAAAACAAGAATTTTGGTCCCATGGAAATTATTTGAACCCATTTTAAGAGAAGTCTTAATAGCCATTTAGATAGGTTTTTATGATTTTGTTTGTCAATATAATTAGTAAAGCTTTGCTTCTCATCCCCAATTTAAAAAAAAAAAAAAAATCACTGAGACTAAAATGTAGCTCTAGTAGCTTTGTTTTTCTGCATTGTAGTATAGTATACTGGTCTATTTACTGCTTCCAGCTTTCTGCAAAATGATTAAAGGTTGAGTCACTCTGTGTCTTCTTGATTCCACTCTGAAGTTCTACTTATTCAGCAAGTTTGTTCTATAATAATAGCTGAGCTGTCTTGCATTATACTAATTACATTGTTGCATGATGAGTAATTTCTCTCATAATGGCTGGGAGAAGTTACAAGATCCCGATTCATGTTTACATGTGTTTTATAGTACTTTATTTTTAAAAAATTATCTCATATCATCAGTAAGTTTCTTGAGCTACCCAAGGATTTCTCAGCCTCAGCACTATTTGACATTTTAGGCTGGACAACTCTGTTGTGAAGGGTTGTCCTATACATGGTGGGATGTTTAACAGCATCCTTTGCTGTTAAACCCTTGGTGTGTATCCACTAAATACTAGTACCACTCTTCCCCTAGTTGTAACAACCAAATATGTCTATAGCCATTGAAAAATATGCCCTGGGGTAGGGGTGGGAGGAAGATACCCTTGGTCAAGAATCAGTGAGCTAATCTATTAAATACAAGTCACTTCTAAAGACAGTTAGTATAGTGGGTATGTGTACTGACTTTGGAGTCAGGAAGACCTAAGTTCAAATCCCACTTCTACCTTCAACTACCTGTTTACCCATGGTCAAAGCACTTAATCTCTCTAGTACCTAATCTTCTTAGCTATAAAATGTAGGAGTGATAGTTCCCACCTTATGACAGTCTTTTGAAGATGGGATGGGAATATTTACACACACATACACACACATTGCCATCAAGTTGATTCCGACTCACAGCATCCCTAATAGAACAGAGTAGAATGGCCCCCAAAGGGTTTCCAAGGCTATAATCTACAGATACAGGTTGCCACATCTTTTCTCCTAGAGAGCAGCTAGTGGGTGCAAATTGCTGACCTTTTAACTAGCAGCTGAGTGCTTAACCACTGTACCACCACTGCTCTCTTGACTCAATGGCAGTGGGATGGGGTATATGTATACACATGTGTATATAATTGACCTAGCCAGGTGCTAGGCTTATTTCATTCATATGTCTATTCATTCATTCATTTAAAAAATATTTACTTATTTAAAGTACAGGACATCCACTCACTGAAATAAAGCAGAGGAGATTGGCCATGTAAAATTATAAGAACTAAAATACACTAACATTAATGGTTGTACTTAGACATAGTATAGCATAATGACTCACACCTTAATGATATGGATAAAGTAAGTCTTTCAGGATCTCTGTGTGCTGACATGGCATGACTCAAATTGAGGACAAATAGCTGCAAACATCCATTAATCAGAACATGCAATGTACAAAATATGAATCTAGGAAAATTGGAAGTTGTCAAAAATGAAATGGAACACATAAAAATTAATATCCTAGGCATTAGTGAGTTGAAATG
>NW_006921833.1:3095258-3095767 GCF_000298275.1 Orycteropus afer afer
CAAAAGCATTTGATTATGTGGATCATAACAAATTGTGGATAGTATTGAGAAGAATGGGAATTCCAGAACACTTAATTGTACTCATGAGGAACCTGTTCATAGACCAGGAGGGTGTCATTCGAACAGAAAAAGGGAACGCTACATGGTTTAAAATCAAGAAGGGAGTGTGTCACGGTTGTATCCTTTCACCGTACTTAATTCAATCTGTATGCTGAACAAACAATATGAGAAGCTGGCCT
The DNA here is from genome assembly GCF_000298275.1 of Orycteropus afer afer. Lineage (NCBI taxonomy): Eukaryota > Metazoa > Chordata > Mammalia > Tubulidentata > Orycteropodidae > Orycteropus > Orycteropus afer. The sequence continues at coordinate 3,095,498 of NW_006921833.1, forward strand.
ATATGAAGAAGAATGTGGCATTAGGATTGGAGGAAGAATCATTAACAACCTGTGATACACTGATGACACAACTTTGCTTGCTGAAAGTGAAGGTGACTTGAAGTACTTAATGATGAAGACTGAGTAATACAGTCTGCAGTACAGATTACATCTCAATATAAAGAAAACAAAAATCCTCACAAGTGGTCCTATAAGCAACATTATGATAAATGGAAAAAAGATTGAAATTGTCAAAGACTTTACATTGCTTGGTTCTACAATCGACATCAA
>NW_006921833.1:3096992-3097760 GCF_000298275.1 Orycteropus afer afer
CACCACCAATGAGAAAACAGAGGTCCAGAGCAAATGATTCAATGAGAGCCTTGTAGACTTAAGAAGAGTTAGTGATAGAGCTCAGGATCACAGCATTGCCTCTTAGTGTCTTTCCCTTAAAAATACAAAACCAGTTAAAATATATAGAATATGCAAATTTTCTTCATTTTATAAAGTTTTTTTTTAAAAAAAAAAACTGCTGTCAAGTCAGTTCCAACTCATAGTGACCCCTCCTTGGTTTCCAAGGTGCTGTCTCTACGGAAGTAGATTGCCTAGTCTTCCTGGTGAGGAGTGGCTGGTGGGTTTGAACCTCCAGCCTTCTGGTTAGCAGTCAAATGCCTTAGGCACTATGCCCTAGCATTCCTTTTATAAAGTTACTTGCCCATAAAACAAAGAAACAAACAAAAAAACCATCTACTTGACTCCAACTCATAGTGATCCTGTAGGATGGAGTAGGGTTTCCAAGGTTGCAATTCTTTATAGAATTAGATTGCCACATCTTTGTCTCACAGAGCAACTGGTGGGTTTGAACTACTGATCTTTCAATTAGCAGTTGAACACTTAACCAGGGCTCCAAACTTACCCATAGTCATTCTTAATTCAGTAGCTAGACTTGGGCTGAATTTAAACACCTAGCAATCCAACATGCACATGTTTATTGGCTGCTCTGTATTTCAGACACTGGAAACAGTGATGAATATGACAGACAAGATTTCTGTTCTCACAGAGCTTCTAGTTGAAAACTTAGACATAAATTAATTTTTCTTT
>NW_006921833.1:3102240-3117500 GCF_000298275.1 Orycteropus afer afer
TTCACGCAAATTCTTCTGCTAGTTGGGGTTTAGTCCAAATCTGCATCCTTTCCTTCAAGGCTCAGGGGTCCAAGATTATCTTCTGTGTCTGTGTTAATTGCTTTCCCTTTTCTTTGTTGAAAAGGGTCTGTGCAATCCTTCTGCCTAGTCCGCCATCTTGCCCCGCCTCCCTAATTTTTCTTTTTTTAAATCACAAAAATTATCAAATCATGTTAAGTACTTTTCAGGGAACTAAAATAGGCTGATGTAGTATAGAATGAGTGGATGGCTACTTTGGATGGTCAGGTGAGGCCTGTCTAAAGGAAACATTATAAACCTAAATCTGAATGACAAAAATCTTGAGATGTTCATGGGCCAGAGTCTTCCAGTCAGAGGGAGAAGTAAGCTTAGAAGCCGTCAGTCTAGAATGAGCTTGGCATTTTCCAGGAAAAGAAAGGACTGTGAGGCTACATTTTAGTGGGAATGTAGAAGAAGGAGGAACAAGAAAGTGAGAGCGTCCAGCGGAGGTTAGGTTTTTTTGAGTTATGTAAGTCAGGATAAGAAGTTCAGATTTTATTCTGTGTGATTTGAGAGCCGCTGAAGAGTTTTATGCAGGGAGTGATCTGATCTGCTTTATCTTTTAGGAAGATCACTCTAGCTACTGTTTGAGGAATGTGATGCAGAGGGGCAAGGAGACCAGTTATGAGGCTATTGCACTGGTCCAGTTGAGAGATGATGGTTGCTTGGACTAAGATAGTGGAGATGGCGAGAAGTGAAGGGACTTGGGACATATTTGGAGGTATAGTGGAAGGTGGTGCTGATTGTTTGCAAATGGAAGTATGGCAAAAGAGAGAAATTAAGGAAAATCCTAGATTTGTACATCAAGCAACTAGACAGATGAAAGTGCTATTTACAAACATGGGGAAAGCCAAAGAAAGAACAAGTGTGGGCTTGGGAAAGGAGAGAATTATTGTTTTGCCATATTACATTCATAACACCTATTTTTTCTTCTCAGCAAATATATATTTAGTAGATATCAGCCATTTCTTTGCTCTGGGAATATCACATGAACAATAAGACCAAATTCTCTACCCTGTTGGAGTGTACATTCTATTGGAGGGTTCTAAAAATAAAATATATATATATATATACATTATGTAAATGGCAGTAAGTGTTATGGAGTGAAATAAAATAGGGAGGAGGGGAATAGAGAATGCTGGGATAAAATCTGTAAAAAAAAGTGTGATCAGAACTGGGAAGTCTTCACTGCAAGGTGACATGGGAAGGAAGAAAGAGAGTGAACTTTGTAGATAGATATTTCCTGGAAGAACCTCTAGGTATCAGGTTGGAGGTATCAGTCAAGTGGAGATTGAGATATGAGTCTGGATTCCAAGTAGATGTCAGAGCTGAAGATACAGACTTGTGGATCATGTATATCAAGAAATGAGACCTTGTAAGATCACTAAGAAGGGAGCTCTGGTGGTGTAGTGCCTAAGACACTTGACTGCTAACCAGAAGGTTGGAGGTTCAGTCCCACCAGCCACTCCTCAGAAGGAAGGTTGGGCAATCTACTTCCATAGTGATACTGCCTCGGAAACCCAAGGAGGGGTTGCTATGAGTTGGGTCCGACTCCACAGCACATAACAACAACAACAAGATCACTAAGAAAGAGTGTGTAGGTGGTGAAGGAGCCTCTGTTGCTCTCCAATATTTGGGGCTGAAGAGAAAACAATAGCAAAAGAGGCAAAGAAGAACCAGTTATTGAAGTAAGAGGAAAACTAGGTAAATGTGGTAGGAAAAAAAATGTGATAAACAGCAACCACAAGAAAACCACAAGAGGCATTTCAAGAAGGAGAGATGGTCAACCAACCAGTTGGATACTGCTAAGATAAGAACAGAGATGAGATCATTGGATTTGGCAACATGGAGCTCACTGGTGACCTTGAAGAGAGCAGTGTAGGTGATGAGATGAGGAGAGAGGAATGGAATTAGTCAAGGAAATCCAACAACTGTAAGAGTGATGTCCTTGAGAAGGGCAAGAGGGGTGGAATCCACATCACAAGTGAATGGTTTGGTCTTTGAAAGAAGCAAGGAAACTTTATTCATAGTAGGAGTAGGGAAGGCATCTGGGTACAGGTGCAGTTAGGTTGGTAGATTTAATGATGGAGGGAAAAGAGAGATTTCCTATTGGATTTCTTATTTTCAAAGAGGTAAGCTCATTGAAGAGTTTGGGAAAAGAGGGTTAGATGCCAGGTTTGTAGAGGGAAGAGATGTTATGGAGTATCTATTTAACTGCCTGACGTATTCAACTTGCAAATGTTCCTTCTCAAGTAATGACCTGGTGTAATTTTTATCCCTCAGCTAAGAGGTTAGAGTCCTATCAGGAGGCTGTCTCTGAAGATGAGGATTTTACAGACACCCCCAGTGGCTCTCTGAACAATGTGGCGAAACTGAAGGCCCGCAGCTGCAGGACAGCTCATAATGGGCCTTTGGGAAGTAAACCCTCAAATCATCTTTCTGGAAGCTGTTTTGCTGTAGGAAGTGGAGATGGACCCAGTGAAGTGTCTCATTCCAGGCAGGCTGCTTTCAGTAGCCCCATTGTAAGTGTGAATGCATGATTACTCTTGCACATCCACAATGTATGATGAAAGAGCATCCTCATAATTATGATAGAACCCAGCACTGTTGTCTTTTCTACCTCAGAAAAGACTAATTGCTGCTCAGTGTGTGTGCTACCCATAATTAGAAGTTCAAACAAACAATCACAACTTCCTAATATTTGGACATAATTCAATGTTGAGATGTAGCATATAATTTCTGAAAAAAAAATATAAATATAAATATATAAATATATAAATATATATATATATATATATATATATATTTCTTGTCAGGGCAATCATGTCTGAGCCTGAGGAGGGGTACCTCGGTCTAGGGATAACTCTCAAAACCAGCAAAGCTTATCAAAGTTATCTCATAGACAGGTAAGTATGTCTAATTGATAGGGAAATTCAAAGGTCTTTTTGTGTCCTCTGAGACCATTTGCTGGAGAAGGATATCATGCTTCTTAAAGTGGTGGGTCAGCAAAAAAAGGGAAGGCCCTCAATGAGATGAATTGGCACAATGGCTGCAACGATGGGCTTTGGTATAGCCGGGATGGTGAGGCTGGCACAGGACCAGGCAGTGTTTCATTCTGTTGTACATAGGGTTGCTGTGAGTCAGAGCCGACTCGATGGCACCTAACAACAACAAAGACTTTTGTATTTCTTTGTAGCCTCCCTCTAAATCCCACCAAGCTTATATCCTCCTCCCTACTCTTACCTCCTGTAGGGGCATATTCTAATATTTCCATTTCAGAGGTCAATGTTACGTGTGTTTGAGTACTAGGGGAAGTGTCAGGAACTAACCATCTGGTCATACTCATTGACAAGTTCATTTTATAGCAGAAATTGTAGAAGACCATATGAAAAACAGTAAGCTAAGGAAAGGTGGTTGTGTAAAAGAGTTAAAAATCAAAAGTTTTGCTGTACTTAAAATTAATTCTATAAAGCATCTCCTTTATTTGTCTTTCACATTTCATTAACTTGTGTGTTTTACCAGCTATGACACTAGTAACTGGTTTGTGACTTCTGAAATGACTGACATGATAGGAATAAATTAGCTTTGGAGAACCTTTGTTCCACATTGAATTTATTGTATGATTTTTTCCAGTGGAAACTTGGTATGAGTAGACCCCAGCGGTGTGGTTTTTCTGGAGAAGCCCCTGGGGGGAGTCTCCAGGCTCTTTTCAAAGTTGCCAACAAATGTGCAATTGCAGCAATGGAATGGTCATTTCAGCCCAACTACGTTTCCATCTCTGGCACATAAGATAGAATACTGTTTCCTCATCTCTTTGCCACACATCAAGCCATTTCAAATACTGAGATTTAATGCCTTTCTGATTTCTGAAATAAGAAAGGAATGCACACAGCCCCAGCTCCCTACTCATTCTAAGACTGTATCAGAATTTATAAGAAATTTTCTTATACTTCAGCCTTTTACTTGTTGCACTATTGATCTTTCACACGTTCCACCCACCTAAAGTTAACCACATGTTAACTCACTAGTCCTGGGTAGTTAGGTATTGGGAACCAGCCTGGCCTGTGCTTCACCCTACCTCTTGGTTTTCTGATCCAGCCTCACACCTTCTTGAATTAAAAACCAGAACCAAAACCCAAACTCACTGCCATCGAGTCATATCCAATTCATAGTGACTCCTCCTTGGGTTTCTTAAGTGATATTTCTATGGAAGTTGTTTGCCCAATCTTCCTTCTGAGGAGTGGCTTGTGGGTTTGAACCACTAGCCTTCTGGTTAGTAGTCAAATGCCTTAGGCACTATGCCACAAGAGCTCCTTCTTACTCATTCTCTTGAATGAAGCCTCCCTAAAAGCAAATGATTTACCTCTTAGTTTCATGTTTTGTGCCTCATCTATGTCATTTCCCCTACAAAGCCTGTATTCTCCCCTCACGGCCTCCCTCTATCCACCAAATCTGATGAAATATTTATTTCTTTAGGAACTGCCTCAAATATCATGTCTTCTGAAAAGACTTCCCAGATATTCCCTTCTCTCAACTTCCATAGCTCTGTTTATGTATCCTTCCCTCCACTGGCCATGTTTCTGTCTGTGACATTACACCATTAGCTCTTTGAGAGCAAAAACTTACTCATCTTTAATCCTCAACATCCAGCACACCGTCTGGCACACCCATTCTTAAGAAGGTATACTTGAAGTTTGTTGAATGAAGCTGCTTAATGTCCTCAGTGTTCCCATTCAGTCAGTTTCACTCTCTTGCCCTATACTGTGATGTTCTATGCTCATTATGATTATATGGATGCTTCGGGGTTTTTGTTGTTTTATGTTTTTCAAAACTACACCCTATACATAAGATGAGGAGCAGTATAGGTTCAGTGGTGTAATTTTAGCTTTCCATATAGGTGACTTGGGTTCAGTAGCTGGTTAATGTACTTAATAGGTAGCCATTTCTTAAGTGGAGGCTTCAGTGTTGCTACAATACTGAACAAGTATCAGTAGAATTTTCTGAGTAAGACAAACAAAAAAGAAAGGCCTGGTGGTCTACTTCCAAAAAATCAATCAGTGAAAATCTATGTATCGCAATGGTCCCATCCCAATGTGCATGGGATCACCCTGAGTTGGGTGGCATGTAACAACAGCAGCACATACAGGATAGAGGATAGAGGATAGAGCATGCAACCAGTGGCACGTAACAACAGCAGCACATACAGGATAGAGGATAGAGGATAGAGCATGCAACCAGTGGCACGTAACAACAGCAGCACATACAGGATAGAGCGATCATGATGTCATGATCCTCCTTGAAGTGTGGACCCTCTCACACTGTAAATCTAGACAAGTTGATTTTATCTTTTTGGGGGACTAAAAATGACACTGAAAAAGCTAGAGATACTTTGACCTGAGAATGAACATCTGTAAACATTTTATACATAATCCCAAAAGCCCATTCATGGAGCCCAGGCTAAGAACACCACTAAGAGCTGTAATATGTAAGAAATGGAAGATTGTAAGATTGTAAAATGGGGAGGCAAGTTGAGAGCCAGAGAGCTAGAATCTTAGGCAGATTTCTGGCAAAGATAGGCTAGACTTTGGGAGTTAGATTTTCATCAAAGCCCAAGAGTTCTAGGTTGATACTACCTATTTTACAAGTAGAAACCTTTACTTTGTAAGCCAGAAGTCTTTGTGTTTTGGATGATCCTCTAGATTTTTTTACTCAACCGCATGCTGTCCATTCTACCTGAAATGCTTTTTCTCTTAGGTCTTTGTGTGGCTATCTCCTTCCAGTCATTGAGACCTCAGCTCAGATGCCACCTCCTTAGTGAAGCCTTCCCTGGCACCCATTCTGAAGTACTTTCCCTCGTCTCCCTCTGGTCTTTCTCTGTCCCAATCTTTTTTATCAAGTTGTCAGTTGCCATTGAGCTGATACAGATGAATGGTGACCCCATGTGTATCATAGTAGAACTGTGCTTCATAAGGTTTTTAGTGGCTAATATTGCAGAAGTAGATCATCATTTTTTTCCAAGGCATTTCTGGTGGACTTGAACCACCAACCTTTCAGTTAACAGCAAAAATGTTAATTGTGTCTATATCTGGAAGTTTCTTATTTATTTGTTCATGGGTTAGTTTTAGATTTCACATATTTCTCAGCTAGAATATGGATTCCATACAAGCCAGGATCCTGTCTGTCTTATGTACTTCTCTTTCTTTGAGAGATCGTTGGCATCATATTTATGGCATGAATGCATGAGTTAATGGATTAATGGAAGACAGTGACATAATACTGGATACTGGGCATATAAAATGAATAATACATGCCCTATATTCTCCAGTTTTGCTTTAGATAGAGAAGACAGACATATAAATAAATAATTGCAGTCCTTTATTAAAAATGTGATGTTGTTGTTGTTGTTTGCCATCGAGTTGTATCTGACTCATAGCGACCCCACCTTGGGTTTTACTATGGAAGTAGATTGCCCAACTTTTCTTCTGAGGAGTGGCTGGTGGGTTTGGACCACCAGCCTTCTGGTTAACAGTCAAGTGCCCTAGGCACTATGTTACCAGAGCTCCCCCAAATGTGATAATAGTAGCTAATCCTGAATATAGTGAGGCACAAGGAAGGGAATGACCAACTCTGAGGATATGAGGAGAGATCAAGGCTGCATCAAAGAAGTAAAACTCAAGTTAGGATTAAAGTAATGAATATGTTTTCACAAGGTAAGAAGGGATGTAAAGCTATTTGGAACAGACAGCACTTGATGCAGGAAGTAACACAGAACTAAAAGCCTAATGAGGGACCTTGGTGTGGAAGAGGAATTGTCAGTGATGTGGTTATTGGCCTTTGTCTTTTTTCTTCTATTGTTTTTAGGTACCATTGAGTCAATTTTGACTCATAGCGACCCCATGTTACAGGGTAGAACTGCCTTACAGGGTTTTCAAGGCTGTAATCTTTGTGTGAGCAGATCTCCAGGCCTTTCTCCCATAGAACTGCTGTGTGGATTTGTACTGCCAACCTTTCAATTAGCAGTCGAGCAGTTAACCACTTGTGCTACCAGGGCTCCTTTATCTTCAGGTTCATGTATTTAGGAATCTGAGGGGCCAGCAGAAGGCATTTGTATCCATACTTAAGCTAGATTGTTGAGGTAGAAAGATGAAACCTTCAAATTGGAATGGAGACGACAGCAGGAAATGAAATAAAAATCTTGGGTGCTGGTGGAATTAGGGGAGTGGTAGGGAGCTAAATCACATCTACTATGCCAAACTTCATCTCCTGCCTAGGGTGTCTTGCTCTATTATTAAGTCATGATACACCCATCTTCATTTATCAACATGATTAAGTTCTAAGGATCTTGTGAAAATTGGTGTTATGTGAAAATGGAGGAGGACTACATAGTTCTCCATTTCACAAAATAAAGGACAATCCTCCAGATCATAAAATGGAGAACAACTACATCCTACATACTACGTGTTAGCTGACACTCATTGATTGCTGTTGGATGACTCTGTGGGCAAGGTAGAATGTTGAGCACAGTAAAATATATCTCTGACTTAGTATATTTCAAAATAAAAAAACACACACCCAGCTAGGTTTTGGTGTATAGTATTGTTCCTATTTCCTATTTACCTTAAGGATAATAATCAAGATTTAAAAAAAAAAAAAAACAAACCTCCCTGCTGTTGAGTCAGTCAGACTCATAGCAACCCTGCCTTGGGTTTCCAAGGTGGTATCTCTATGGAAGTAGATTGCCCAATCTTCCTTCTGAAGAGTGGCTGGTGGGTTTGAAAGGCCAGCCTTCTGGTTAGCAGTCAAATACCTTAGGCATTATGCCACCAGAGCTTTGTAATGTGGATATTTGTGTATTTGAGTTTTCCATTTTATTTGTATTACAGTATTTTTTATTTCTGTATTCTAACTTCTCATGATAGCTTATGCATTACTTTTTTTAGGAAAATGAAATTGACTATCTCATGCTTCATAGTTTTGGGTTATGGAATACTACTACTTGTATTGATTTAAAATTCTAAATTTCAGGTACTATAATAACACTTTGTTCTATTGGATCTTCAGGAAACAGATGTGGTACCAGACACAAGGCTTTTGGACAAGTTTAGTCAGATTACACCTCAGCTCTTTACTTCACCAGATGTGACTGTCCACGGTCCTCCACTGGAGATTTTATGCATTATGGACTTCTTCATTGCACTGGCAATTTGCAACACAGTAGTGGTTTCTGCTCCTAACCAGCCACGACAAAAGGTAACAAGCAAGGATAAGCTTCCAGAAGTGAACTTTGCGTTTAAATGTATTTGTACTGGTCTTGTTATGTGGGTAATAATAGTAACACCAGGTAACATTTATTCATTATTTATTGCAGTATTCTAAGTGCTTTACCTGAATTAGCATATTTAATCCTCCCAATAATCCTGTGCATTAGATACTATTACTCTACTGCTTCAGTTTTACAAATGAGGTGAAAAAACTTGCCCATGATCATACTCCCAGTTTGTTGCATTTGAGGAAGTGGGATTTGAACTCAGAAAGTCTGGCTCAGAAATATGACACCATTTTGCCTCTAGGAGGATAGCTGATGAGAGTAGTCTGTGTAGAATGTCACTTTGTTCGTTTTGCTTTGGTTTCCCTACCAAATTAGAGCTTTCTTTGGGACTTCTGGGGCCAAAAAACAGCATGTACTGTGTCAAGTACATATAAAGTAAAATATAAAGTAGTGGTTTCATTTAGATATATATATTTTATCTCTCCCCCCCACCTTGTTCTTAAGAATTATCATGATTATACTTAACTGAGTCTTTTTCTCATGTACCAATTGGTTTAGTTTTGCACCTAGAATAGACCAAGCTTCGGCAGCTTCCCAAAATGCCAGATTTTAAAGCATGTTCGTGGTTTAGAATTCATTTCCAACTAAGGAGAAAAACTTGTTTCAGAAACTGGTGGTTTCTGCTTGCTGTGGTGGCTTCCTCATTTATAACGATCCCCCAGGCCCATGGACACATCCACCTAAATTCAATTTCTAGCACAATCCAATTAAATTTTAATCTTCCATGAGATCATTTTATTTTGTCAACTTCAGAGGTGATCAACTTTAGTACAAAAATAATTTCCTCCCAGTTAAGGTTCATTTGATTGGAAACTGTAGTTTTACAAGGTTTTAACAATAAAATTGCTCTTTGAAAAGTGATTACTGTCAGTCTTCCTTATTATCCATGAATTCTATATCCATGGATTCAAACAATCATGCATCTGAAATATTAAGGGAAAAAAAAATGGCTTCTGAAAAGCAATTAAGTGGTCAGGACTGTCCCTCAAAGGCTAAGAGGAAGTGTAAAGTGCTATTTATATAGCAGTTACATTGTATTAGGTATTGTAAGTAATCTAGAGATGAATTAAAATATATGCAAGGATGTGCATAGGTTACATGCTAATACATTGCCATTGTATGTAAGGGACTTGAACATCTGTGAATTTTGGTGTCCAGTGGGGTCCATGGATACTGAGGAATGACTGTATTCTCATACATCCATTTCCAAAGTAAACAACTCTTGGTGCCTTTTGCTTAAGGAATACTATTGCCTTATCTCCAGTGAAATTTCTAAGGCACTCTGGTGGTATAGTAACACATTCTGTTGCTAACTAGGTTAGTGGTTCAAACCCACCAATTGCTCTATGGAAGGAAGATGCAGTCTACTACCATAAAGATTTGTTGTTGTTGTTGTTATATGCCGTCGAGTCAGCCCTGACTCATAGCGACCCCTCCTTGGGTTTCCGAGGCAGTATCACTACGGAAGTAGGATTGCCCAACCTTCCTTCCGAGCCATAAAGATTTACAGCCTTGGAAACACAATGTGGATCACTGTGAGTCAGAATCAACTTGATGGCAGTGGATTTTGGCAGTGGGTTGCCTTATCCCTAGTGAAATTTCTATTGTTTGAAAGAAAAATCTCTGAAGGTATATAAAAGCCTAAGTTTCATGACAATTCAAGGCAGTGATAGGAAAGTAGTGAATAAGATGCCAATTGGAATTCATATGGAATACAGAAACCTTATCTGAGATTGAATTTCATTCTTCTTATCAGAGATGGCAATAAGATTGAGAATCAATCAGCATGTGTACTTCAAAATAATACTTATTATAAAATTAGTATTAGGATAAAACTTTTGTAATTCCTAGGACATTTCTGATTGGGAAAATTTTAGGATTCAATTAATGAGTCTTCCATAATTAGTACTAAACTCTAAGTTTAATCACTAATAAAGTTAACATCTAGAAGAAAAAGAAAAAGTTCTATAAAAATAGAAAATCAAAACTACATCCTGACATTGATAACTCTTCTTCCTTAAGCTACTTTTGCTTTCTGGCTTTTTTTTTTTTTTTAAGTCAAATTGCAACCTTTTGTAGAAGTTGGGAAATGAAAGGGGAAATCTTATTTTGTTAACTTTTGATTTACTTTCTTCCAGTATTATTTCATATAATCATTTTTACTTATTCTTATATTGCTCACATTGTTTTTATAGCCTTTTCAGTGTTGTCCCATATTCTTTGTAAACTTTATTTAAAAATATACAACATTAGAAAATGTTTCTATTTTATTATTGAATACTTAATTTTCTTATAATTTAAAAATTATTTTTATTGGGACACATACAATAAACATTATGGGTTTTCTAAAATTTGAATTATTTCCTTAGGAAAAATTGTTGTAAGTATTCTCTTTGGGTCAAATAATCTGAGCATTTTATGCTAATTGATATCAGAAGTTGCTATCAATTTCTTTCCTAAATGTTTATAGAGTAATGTCATTGATATTAGCAGATCTTTTTTTAAAATCATAGCTATCTATGGATATATAATCTTAGTCATATATGGATAACCAAACTATGGTACATATACATGATGGAATACAATGCAACATTAAACAGTAATGAAGAATCTGTGAATCACCTCATAATGTGGATGAACTTGTCATGAAATAAATCAATCACAGAAGGACAGATATTGTATGAGTCTGTTCTTATAAAAAGTCAAGGAAAGGTTTACACAGGGAAGAGAATTTACTTTGTTGGTTACCAGGAATGGGAGAGAAGGGGAGGAAAAATTGCTGACTATTTAAAAATCATGTTGTTGTTTTTATGTGTCGTCGAGTTGTCTCCTACTCATAGCGACCCCTCCCTAGGTTTCCAAGGCAGTATCACTATGAAAGTAGATTGCCCAATTTTCCTTCCAAGGAGTGGCTGGTGGGTTTGAACGACCAACCTTCTGGCTTTTATTTTTATAAATATTTTCTATGACTATTTTAAGTATTTGTGTATCTAGTTTTTTCCCAGTTTGACTTCAAAGTTGCTTTACACTGCTTTTGACTGTATTATTGAGACCTTCATAAATTATCTTTCATAGATAAGACTCTCATCACTGAGTGGAATGCCCATTAAGTCCTTGGAAGAGATTAAAAACCTCTTCCAGAGATTGTCTGTCCGAAGATCAAGTTCACCATCTCTTGCCAGTGGGAAAGAGCCATCTTCCGGAGTTCCAAATGCCTTTGTGAACAGAGTGTCTCTCTTTAGTCGAATGAAAATGGCTTCACCTGTGGAGGAAGAAGTCTCCCAGATGAACAAGAGTCTCCAGGGCTCTAGTAACTCAGCTTGCAATGAAGAAATAGAGAAACAAAATAGTGACCCAGGTATCACCAATGGCAAGGTGGACTCTCTCCCTGGAGAGCCCTTGGCCTCGGGCCTCTGTTATGAGGCTGAGAGCCCAGATGAAGCAGCTTTAGTGTATGCTGCCAAGGCTTACCAATGCACCTTACGGTCCAGGACTCCTGAGCAGGTCATGGTGGACTTTGCTGCTTTGGGACCATTAACATTTCAACTCCTACACATATTGCCCTTTGACTCAGTAAGAAAAAGAATGTCTGTTGTGGTCCGGCACCCCCTTTCCAACCAAGTTGTAGTGTACACGAAGGGTGCTGATTCTGTAATTATGGAGTTGCTATCCATGGCCTCACCAGGTAGGTACACATAGAACTGAGATGGTAATGATGTGAAGGGCTCTGAGATTCAAAGCCCATTCTCTGTGGCTTCATACAGGAAAAGAAGCAAGTATTTGGGGATCAGTCAGCTGTGAAGTACTTGGTGAAAAAGCATATAAGCTTTAGGGATGCACAGACCTGGGGTCGAATGTGACTGTCATTAGCTGGATCTTGATGAAGTTACCCAACTCTTCTCTGCCTAGCTCATATTCTGTTCAGTGGAAATTATATTCCATGTTTCATAGGTTCTTGAGAGGTTTAAATCAGAAGTTTAAATATATAAAATGTATGCCAAGTCTTTGACCAAGTGCCTAGCAAATAGTAAGTGCTCAATAAATGACAGCGAACATTTATTGTTACTGTTACTCAATTGTTATTGTTATTAATGATGTGGGAACTGTGTGTGTATTAAGTTCTTGGTTAATTTCCTCTCCACAAGGAAAAAGTAATAAGGGAAATATTTATTCTGATGGGGTCTCTTTTATAGATCCACATTTGTGAATCAAAACGAAAAGCTTTTTTTGTCTGTTGTGGGTTACACTATCATTCTTTTAAAAGATATGTGTGTAATAGTGCAGACTGCTGGGGATTCTGATGTTTTGTTAATTATTGCAGATGGGGCAAGTCTGGAAAAGCAACAGATGACAATAAGGAAGAAAACCCAGAAACATTTGGATGACTATGCCAAACGAGGCCTCCGCACTTTATGTATCGCAAAGAAGGTGAGACCACTTAGTCCATCTGTGGTTTTTGTTGTTTCACTTGTTTGACCATCATTTACTGAAAATCAGTGTGTATCAAACCCTCATCTAGGCACTGGGAAAGTCCTTTATTCAATATCTTGGTGTTGGAGTTGGTCTTCAGGAGAATGTCTATGAATATGGTCTCTGAGTTACATGTTTCATTGGCTAAGACACTTGCCTGCTAACCAGACGGCTGGCGGTTCAAACCCACCAGCCACCCCTCTGAAGGAAGGTTGGGCAATCCTACCTCTGTAGTGATACTGCCTCGGAAACCCAAGGAGGGGTCGCTATGAGTCGGGTTTGACTCGACGGCACATAACAACAACAACAACAATGCCTATATATGGGAACAGCAGTTTAGCTGGGAACAAAAATCCCTGGATTCTACTTTCTTTTCCCAAGGGCTTTGAGAAAATTGCTCCTTTTCTTATAGTATTAAGGTACTTTGGAAAAATGAGGTCAGATACCAGCCTCGAATTTCCTCTCATGAGTTCTTGATTTGTCTTTCCTAAGTACCCATAAGAGTCTTTACCTGTAAATTCAGGTAAATTTACTATGCTATTATCTCAGTATTGACTATTCTCCATTATATTCCTTTGGAACATAGTGTGTTCTTTTTAAATAAAAACTTAGTAAGAAAGAAGACAGAGCTTGTAAAGACATGATTTGAGAGATGTTATTACAGAGATCACGTGATAGAATTTTATGATGCTAATGACCTCTCTCAACAATATAAACAGGAACTATATATATATATTCATGGACCTCACCAGATGGAATACACAGGAATCAGAATGACTACATCTGTGGAAAGAGACAGTGGAGAAGCTCAGTATCATCAGTCAGAGCAAGGCCAGGAGCTGACTATGGAATAGACCACCAATTGCTCATATACAAGTTCAAGTTGAAGCTGAAGCAAAGTAAAACAAGACCATGAGAGCTAAAATACAACCTTAAGTATATCCAACCTGAATTTAGAGACCATTTCAAGAATTTGATTCATTGAACACCAGCTGAAGACCAGATGAGCTGTGGGATGACATCAAGGGCATCATACACGAAGGAAGCAAAAGGTCATTAAAAAGACAGGGAAGGAAGAAAAGACCAAAATGGAAGTCAGAAGAGACTCTGAAACTGTCTCTTGAATGTAGAGTATCTAAAGTAAGTGGAAGAAATGATGAAATAAAAGAGCTGAACCGAAGATTGTGAAGGGCAGCTTGAGAAGACAAAGTAAAGTATTATAATGAAATGTGCAAAGACCTGGAGTTAGGACCAGTACAAAACACTATCCCATTGCATTTCAAAATAAATCAGGAAACAGTGGAAGGAGGAGGAAGTTTTGCTTAGAGGAAAGAGAGTCTAGTAAGGGCTAGTGCAAGAGAAGCATATGCTTATGGGGAGGGAAGAAAGTTAATTATAAACTATAATAGAGATTTTAATCAACACTGAAACTTAGAAACAAAGAACAACCAGCCCACATGAGAAAAATTCTGGAGAAGACCCAAAGAAGTTACTCCAGACACCTGTCTTCCTCTTCTTTACATCTCCCACACTGCTGTCTCTTTCTCCCTGTCTCTGTTTCTGAGTCCTCAAGTTGATTTATGGTGTTTCAGAAGTTAGAGTATCAATTTTCTCTCCTCTGTTCTGAATTCTAACTAGTAGAGAAGACAATGATATACATACAGATCAAAGGATCACTGTTGTTAATAATTCAATAATTTCCAAAGTACAGGGCTGTTTGGAAAGCTAAATTGAAGACGGTTGCTGGGATTGAAAATCAAGGTAGAGCTTTTTCATTGCCCGCCCCCCCCCCCCCAAATTCTAGTTCTTAAGAGTTTCCTTTAGGGAGAATGGGCTCTATTAAAGACCCCAAGACAATCAGTTCACTGCATGGAAGATCAACCTGCCTAATGTACCTAGTTTCAGAAAGAATGGAAAGTTTAAGATAGAACAGATGCTCTGATCTTTCAGTGACATGATCATGATCTGGCCCTTATAAAAATATAGACCAGTGAAATACAAGTACTGTATGAGCCCATTACTGTAAAAAGAAAAGAAGGGTTTCCTTGGGAAAGGGAACTCACTTTGTAGGTAACTGGGATGGGGAGAGAATGGGAGGGATTGATTTTGGGTTAGTTGGGGCCCACATGCTGACATGGGTAGGGGGAGGAATATACAGAAAGGATCTGTGACCACCATGATAAGATTAGGAAATGGGAGGACACCGAATTGTGCACATAAAAGATAGATGACAGATGCTAACACCAACCAATGTGTCCACAATACTGCATTGCCATTAACACCAAACACCAGGCTACAGATAAACACGTAAACACCTGAGAGGATCAGATAGGGGTCAGTGAACAGGAGTATACTCTAGACCAACGATAGATTCAGCTGAGGCTAATCTTGCACAGACACCAGT
>NW_006921833.1:3117825-3125889 GCF_000298275.1 Orycteropus afer afer
ATGGTGCCTGGCTACCAATGCCAACCACTCAGGAAAGTTTCAAATCTGGAGATCCTGGATAGAGTGGGAGGAAAAATGTGGAACAAAATTCACAAACTCAATAATGACCAGAATTACTGGTCAGATGAAATCTTATGAGACCCTCAATATTATAGCCCTGGAATACGTTCTGTGCCTAGAATAAAACACACCCCCAGGAGCTGGCTCTTAGCCCAATAGTTAACAAAACGTACACACAGACCACTCAATGCAAGATGACGCACCCACATACTCTGTGGTAATACATCCGTTAGAGCAGTAGACCACAGGGCACCAGAGGACCAACATTCAAATTGAGGAAATGCAGGACAAACAGGAGTGCATAAATATGCAGGGTACAGGGGGAGGGTTACAGGGTAAGGAGGGAACAGAATGAGACTGGGTTAGGGTTGGGAAAAAAAAATTTATATATATATATGCCAATGGATATCAGATTCTCCCAAATCAAATTATTATATAGACAAGAATAAGTGGGTAGAGAAATTGCCTGAAACCCTTCATGCCACACACCTCCTGCTTAAATAGAACTGAAATGTAGATTTCTCCCTCAATGACAACTTGAAGACAAAAGGAACAGGATCATTGATTCCTTCTTTCAAAATCCTTAGTGATCTACTTAAGTTTTGTTTTGAACAGTTTTCTTGTTTCACCTGTGTAGCCCTCCTCTTTCACTTTTTACCACAAATAAATGATTAACCACATACAAAGATATCAAAGTTGCTACTAGTTGCAGAGTACCTCAAACTGGCCAGTCCTCATACCACCTTCTCACTGCACCTCTAGGGTCATTCTGGATTTAACTGCCAAGTGGAGTCTTCTCCCAACTGAACACTCCTAGGCTTAATTAAATGGATTAACCCACTTTGACCATATATGCTGCCTTTAATTTCCATGGCATCCATCTGTCATCAGTGTTACCCAGGTCTGATTATAGAGTTTGGGAAGATTGTGACCAGGTGGTGTGAGAATCCAGACCTGACATGAGCATGCCCAGAGGGAGGAATACATAAAACAAATTAAGGACTTGATATTTTGTCCTGGGAAAATCTTATAAGATCATGCAGCCTACCTCAGAATTCTTATTTTCTTCCACCATAGGTCATGAGTGACACAGAATATGCAGAGTGGCTGAAGAATCACTTTTTAGCTGAAACCAGCATTGAAAACAGGGAAGAATTACTACTTGAATCTGCCATGAGGCTAGAGAACAAACTAACCTTACTTGGTAGGTATACTATTCACCAGTGCCTTTTTTTTTTTTTTTTAATTACTCTAATACATAGTTTTTCCTGCCCCTCCTATCTGATCTCTATCTAGCTTCCAGGACTTTCATTCTCTTTTCCACTGCAGTGAACTAGACTTCATTGGTGGTGGTGTCAGGGTGAAGATCATTTAATATGTCAATACTTAGCATAGGGTTCAAAGCCAAACACATATCCTGGTTCAAGAAAAGAAGTCTGAAGTTTTAGGTTAAGATACTTAACATACATTGGCATTGGTTAAGATACTTAACATGCATTGTCTTTTTAAATTTTCATAGCATATCTTTTAATGTAGGCCTAGTTGGGGTACAGAGTAGGTCAATGACTTGTTCAGTTGAAAGTCACATGCTAATAACTGAGACAGGTCTACCTGACTCCAGGGTCCATGCTCTTTATTTTGCACCTGTAGCTGGACTAAAAAAACAAACTCACTGCTCTCAAGTCGATTTCAACTCATAGCGACCCCTCCTTGGGTTTCTGAGGCAGTATCTTTATGGAAGTAGGTTGCCCAATCTTTCTTCCAACAAGTGATTGGTGAGTTTGAACCACCAGCCTTCTGGTTAGCAGTCATATGCTTTAGGCACTATGCCACCAGAGCTCTTATTTCTCTCTCATCTTTTGCTGATTTCAGGTAGAGTTGCACAAGTGACATTTCTTGTCTCAGCCGTTTTTGCACATTAGAATCATCTGCAGAGCTTTAAAACAACACTGATGACTGAATCCTGTTCCCAGAATTCTGAGTGACTTGGTGTGGGGCATGGCCTGGGCCTTGGACTTTTTAAAAGCTCCCCATGTACTTCTAAGGGTGCCCCTAGGTTGAACACCACTGCTTTAGAGTCAGAAAACATAGATTCTGACATAAGTACTTACACATCAAGACACCAGCCTCTGAGTTTATACCTGCATTTAGGAGAAAAACAATTGTCTAACTTAGTATCTAGAAAATAGTGTACAGTCGTCCCTCAAGTATCCATGGGGGATTGGTTCCAAGGCCCTTGAGAATACCAAAATCCACTAATGCTTAAATCCTTTATATAAAATGGGATGTAGTATTTGCATATAACCTACACACATTCTCTCACATACTTTAAATCATCTCTAGATTATTATAATACCTAACTGCCAAGGGGGCAAGGACGCCACATCTTCTGACCTCCTCTAACCCCATAAGAGGAAGACAGGATCACCATCAGGAGCCCAAGGCCTATACCTGTGAGGCCAAACATGCTGCCTCCCTCCAGCCCTTTCACCAGCCCTGACACCAGCTGTTCTCCCACAGCACCCACCACCTCTCTGGGTTCGATAATTTGCTGCAGTAGCCACAGAGAACTCACAGATTATGGGCTTTATTAGGGAAGCAACAGGCTACATTTGAAGTTCAGAAATATGCTCACTCTCTCTCAGCCCACTGTCTCTTAGCCAACAGTCTCTCACCGTCTCTCTCCCAGCAGTGCATGTCTCTTGTGTGTCTCTCTCAGTAATGCATGTCTCTCAGGAGCATATGTGTCTCAGCAGCATGTCTTTCTCAGCCAGCAGTCAGAGAGACTTCTTCTGCTTCTAGAAAGGCTCCTTTTTGAGCCTGGCACAGTGACGAAACTAACCAATCCCAGCTTCAGAATTCTGTACATCTGAGAGAGAGCTCAAACTTCC
This sequence comes from Orycteropus afer afer, assembly GCF_000298275.1. Lineage (NCBI taxonomy): Eukaryota > Metazoa > Chordata > Mammalia > Tubulidentata > Orycteropodidae > Orycteropus > Orycteropus afer. The sequence goes on from NW_006921833.1 coordinate 3,120,777, forward strand.
CAGAAAATTACTTGGTGCTACACTCAACAGAAATACCCCAGGTGGATAACTTTAACAATGAGGAGCTACTCAGTTGCTCATGGCAGATTCCACCTTGGAGTTTACAAAGACTTATGGCTGGAAAAGCCATACCGGCTTATTTATTACACCACACTAATACAATGTAAATGCTATGTAAATAACACTTTATGTTCCCTCTTATCTTTTGAAGGGTTGCTTTGATCACTTAATTACCGCCCCCCCACACAATGTTGTAGATCTACAATTGGTTGAATCCCTGGATCTAGAGGCCCAACTATAGTGATGTGTATTCCTAATAAATTTCTCTGTGATGCTGGAAGGAGTATAGGTTCACATTTCCTCATCTGCAATTCCAAAATCATAAATGTTTTTATGGGTTTAGTGCCAGACTCATTTGGCAGCAAAATCAAGCCTGATTTGGCATAAAACTATTTATAGTCTTTATTATTCTCCTTGGAGAAGCCCTGGTGACACAGTGGTTAAACACTCGGCTGCTAACCAAACATTTGTTAGCTCAAATCCATTAGCCACTCTATGGAAGAAAGATGTGCAGTTTGCGTCTGTAAAGATTTATAGACTTGGAAACCCTATGGGACTGTTCTACTCTCTCCTATGGGGTTATGAGATGGAATCTACTCCACAGTAGTGGGTTTGGTTTTTTGGGTTTTATCTTTCTCAGTGTGAACATTTGTCAGATTTGCTACAGAAATGTTAACATGCTTGGTTTATAGGTTTTATGATATGTGGTATATATGCTATATTACTTTTTTAAAATCTGAAAAGCTAGAATTCTGAAACACATGTGGCACATAGTGTTTTTGAAAGGGGAATTTGGATCTGTGTTATGAAAGAGTGTTGTAAATAGACATTATATCGTACTGGCAAGAGCATTCTTTAATAACTTCCCCTACCCTTGGGGTTAAAATCATAGAACTACATAATTTTAGAGCAAGATTACACAAATAACCGAATCAAACCCTTTCAATTTAAGAAAAGGATGCTACTTGAAAAGAAAACAAGTAAGTTTAATAAACTCATTGATTCCTGAGGCTCTTCAAAATTCACTTTATATATGATTTTGGTCTGAGTCTTGACATCTCTCTAGAATTTGTAGAAGCTGCTGGAGTAGTTTGTATTTCGCAGTTCCTTTGGCTAGAATAGGTATGAGTCAGTTATAGCCTAGCTGGGCTTTGATTCTTACTTAGAAGTCCTGTTGCACATTGGTTATATTATAGGTGCTACTGGCATTGAAGACCGCCTACAGGAGGGAGTCCCTGAGTCTATAGAAGCCCTTCAAAAAGCTGGCATCAAGATCTGGATGCTGACAGGTGACAAGCAGGAGACAGCTGTCAACATAGCTTATGCGTGCAAACTGCTGGAGCCTGATGACAAGCTTTTTATCCTCAATAGTCAAAGTAAAGTAAGTATAATGAGATAAAACCAGTCTTTCTGTTTTTTTGCAAAGCAAATGGACTAATTGGGACTTGATTTATGCAAAGGAAAAAAGAAAAAAAAAAAACAAAAAAAACCCAGTAACTGTTAGCTTCTTGGTAATTATTATTCTGTCCAGCAACTTAGTTTATGCTTGGGAAGATGCCATGCATAGTTCTTCTAAAGGCTTAGAAAAACTCATAATGATTCAGGGGAATCATTGCTGAAAAAAAAAAGCATTAATTTATTTTTATTTATTTGCATTTCTTCTTCCATGTTTACTCGCTTGGATTAGCAGGGTCTTGGCAAGACTTAGCCCATAATGACAAAATGCAACAAGTCTTGAGACAAAATCTACTTCCTTTTCATTTTAAGAGGCAGTGATGATTTCTATTGAAATCAGGTTAATTAATTTAGAATTATTTTTATTAATTCTAAAAATAGGCTCTCAGGATGATAATGCCCTCTAGTGGTAATTTGTAACTAGTGCTACTGAGAATACCAAGTTTGTAGAGTTGTGTCTAAGAGAAGGCAGGGTAGATATATATGGATATACATGTACATATATACATACGTGTGTGCGTGCATGTGAGTATGCATGTCATATTTTAAGGAGAAGGGATTTTAGAAGGTCTGGACTTAGCCTTTTTTTTTTCCAATTTTGCCTTCCAGTAACTTTTACCAGACATCTAATCAGATAGACATCTCCTTTTTCTCAGACTATTCCTAATACAGTGATACCGACAAATATTTGTGGATGTTGTTTATTTTGCCTTCCTCGCTCCTTGCTCAGAAGTCAAATCTAGCCATGTTTCAGACCCCAGTAACATCCCTTCCAGCATGGAACCTGTCGCCTCCAAAATCCTCTGGAGCTTCACATCTGGACAATACCTTGGCATTTGTCCCAGGCTGCCATGTTTGGTTAGCCCTGTGTCTATGGTAGGCTTCAGCATCCCTGGGTAGTGCAGACAGTTAAGGACTTAGCTGTTAACTGAAAGGTTGGTGGCTTGAGTCCTCCTAGCGGCACTTGGAAGAAAGGCCTGATGATCTGTTGCTGAAAATTCAGCTATTGAGAACTCTATGGAGTGCAGGTCTACTCTGACACACAAGAGGTCATCTCTGAGTCAGAATTGTCATGAAGCCATCTGGTTTGGTTTTATGTGTGTTTTTCAATCTAAACAAGTAGGTTGTACACTGTGAGGAAAGGGTTTCACTTATTCACACAGAGTGAGCTCCCAAGCCATCTTTTATTTCTAACTACAAATTGGATTTAAATAAATGTAACTACTTACAAACTTCTCCCCCACCCCTGCAACAACAACAAAAAATTGGTGTTGAGTTGATTCCAACTCATAGCAACTCTAAGACAGAGTAGAAGTCTGTAGAACCCATAGAGTTTCCAAGACAGAGGCAGAGAGCCTCATCTTTCTCTTGAGGAATGGCTGGTGGGTTTGAACCACCTACGTTCCAGTTAGCAGCTGAGCACTTAACCACTGTGCAACTAGGGCTTATTTTATAAATCTTATGTAGTTAAAATTCTTTTTTTTTTTTACAAGTAATTCTTTTTATTTATTTATTTATTATTATTTTTGTAGTTAAAATTCATATAAAAGCTTGATTTCTTGCTTTGTTTTAATACAGTCATGTCCTCTATCATTTACTGTGATATATAAAAGCACTTCAGGATTTATCATTTAACTTTTTAAGCTTTATTTTCATAATTCCATTTAAATTTCTCCTTAGATTAAAAACTTTGCATTTATATTGTTTACTAGAGGCGCATAAGGCTTTCTCATACTTAATCTAATTTGACAGTTCTAACAAGTAGACTGTGGAGAGAAAATTATCCCGTTTTGTAGATTGAGAGCCTGAGATTCTAAAAAAGTTGTTATTTGTCTGAGAACTTGAAGCTGATTACACTTCAAGCATGGGTTAAACTTTAAATTTTGTGACTTCTATATCAGTATATTTTCTGTGTTGTATTAATTCTATAATGAAAATATAGTTAATTTATAAAAACTAGACACATGCATATACGAAGAAATAAGAGAATAAAAACATCTAAAAAGATAAAACCACAGATAATTTACATTCTTTTTTTTTTTTTTTTTAATTGTGATTTGGGTGAAAGTTTACAGAGCAAATTTGCTTTCCATATAGCAGTTCACATACACTTTGTCTCATGACATTGACTACAATTTCCCACAATGCAACAGCTCCCCTCCCACTTCCTCCCCATAGTTGCCTCATCCCTGTGTCCTTCCCTCCATGCACTCCTGCCCCTGAGCTGTCTCCCTGTGCATACGCAGCCCTTCTATTCTCCCATGATTGTTCTCTCCAAGGAGTGTATCTGCCTAGTGTAAAGTTTCACCTTATATGCCTATCTTTTGTTTGGCTGGAAGCCGCAGGTGTGGGTTCAATTCCAGACCTGATGGGCAGCTAGGGGCCATAGTCTCAGTGGTTCTATCAGGCTCTATCAGACCAGCAAACCTGGTGCCTTTTTTTATATTATTATTATTTTGAGTTTTGTTCCACATTGTTCTTCTCTATCCAGGATCTCCTGCATAGATCCCCCTCCGAGTGGTTGACAGTGATAGCCAGATACCATCTGGTTCTTCTGATCTCATAGCTTTATAGGCTGAGGATCACATGGTCTACCAGTCTCTTGGACTAATTGTTTCCATGAATCTTTGGTATTCTTCATTCTTCTTTGCGCTGGATGAGGAGAGACCCATCGTTGCATCTAGATGGCTGCTTGCAAGCTTTTAAGATCCCAGTCGCTACTCACCAAAGTAGGATGTGGAACAATGTTTAGATAATTTACATTTATATGTAAGAGGGTATCTACCCAGACTACATTTTGTGCACTATAGACGTGTGAACACTACAAAGACTGTATTTATAGTACTGTATTGTATAGTAATATATAGTATTGTAGCTGTATTTTCTAATTTTATAAAAATATATACTATACATTTTTAATATTATCTCCTGTAAACATTGTTGTTGGGTGCCATTGAGTCAATTTTGGCTCATAGTGACCCCATGTGATAGAGTAGAACTGTCCCATAGTGTTTTTATGGCTGTAATCTCTACAGGGGCAGATCATCAGATCTTTCTCCTGCAGAGCTGCTGGGTGGGTTTGAACCAGCAACCTTTCAATAGCAGCTGCGTGCTTAACAGACCACCAGGACATCTTTCTGTTGTAAACAGACAATTTGGTAGACAATTTTCAGTAACTGCAGAGCATTTTAATTTATAGACATACCATTTTAATATAACCAAACCCTGGTAGGTTTTTAAAAATAATTTTTTACTCTTATATATTGAGCCTGTAATGAGCACATTTGGTTCATCTTTGTCTGCCTTTCCTACAGGGTTTTTGAAGGGTTGTTGTTAGGTGCTGTGGAATCAGCTCCAACTCATGGCAACCTTATGCACAACAGAGTGAAACACTGCCTGGTCCTCTGCCAGCCTCACAATCCTTGCTATACCTGAGCCCCTCTTTGCAGCCACTGTGTCAGTCTATCACATTGAGGGCCTTCTCCCTTTTTGCTTACCTTCCACTTTAGCAAGCATGATGTTGTTGTTGTTATGTGCCATCGAGTTGGACCTGACTCATAGCAACCCCTCCTTGGGTTTCCGAGGCAGTATCACTACG
>NW_006921833.1:3127043-3146961 GCF_000298275.1 Orycteropus afer afer
CCTCGCCAGCATTTGTTATTTTCTGTCTTGTTGAACTTTGCTACTAGTGCTGGAGCAAGATGGTATACTTTCGGTATTTTTTGGTAACACCACAACTCAATAAGATCAGCTCTTCTTTGGTCTTCCTTATTCATTGTCCAGCTTTCACATGCATATGAGGTGACTGAAGATACCATGGAGTGGGTAGGCGCGCTTCAGTGTTTTTGAGGTGTATAGGATCGGTGTTCTTTAGAGTCTACATGTTGTCTTAGTTATCCAGTGCTGCTGTAACAGGAATACCACAGGTGACTGAGTGGCTTTAACAAACAAATTTATTTTCTCGCAGTTTGGAGGCTAGAAGTTTGAATTCAGGGTGCTGGCCCCAGGGAAAGACTTTCTCTCTCTGTTGGCTCTGGAGAAAGGTCCTTGTTTCTTCTGAGCTTCTGCTTCTGGGCAGTCTTCATGAGGCTTGCCATCTCTCTTCCTGCATCTCTTGCTTGTTTAATCTCTTTTTTTATCTCTAAAGAGACTGATTTAAAACACACCCCACACTAATCTTGTGTCACACTAATATTGTCTCATTAACATAACAAAGACAGCCCATTCCCAAATGGACTTGTTATAAATATAGACATAGAGGTTGGGGTTTACAACATATAATTTGAAGGAAGACACAATTCAATCTATAACAATGGGATGTAAGTCTTTGTTGTGCTGTGGATATATATATTCATGCTTTCCTTACCCTTTTTATTTTGCTGTAGGCTGAGAAATGCTTGATAAAACAAAATTTAAAATATAGTAAATAGATCTTGAGTAAGGAGCTTTTTTATGAATAAAGTATTTCAGACTTAGTATATAAAATTAAATTCATGCTTCTTAATATATTAGTTCCTCCTTAGTAGTCATTTATAGAATAACTTCTGGATAAAGCATATTGTTAGTCTTCTTGAGTAGAACTCATTCAACAAATATGTATTGGATGCCTGCCATGACACTCTTTTCAACATTACAAAGGCTTCACAGATAAATTAAAAATATTATCTGCCTTTAAAGAATTTAGGAGCTCTGGTGGCATAGTGCCTAAGGCATTTGACTGCTAACCAGAAGGCTGGTGGTTCAAACCCACCAGCTACTCCTCAAAAGCAAGGTTGAGCAATCTGCTTCGGCAGTGATACAGCCTTGGAAAGCGAAGGAGGGGTTGCTCTGAGTCAGATCTGACTCCACAGCATTGGTTGCGTTTTTAAAGAATTTACCAACTAGTGTGGAGTGAGGAGAATGGAGGTATGTATGTAAACTAAATAGGATAAGCACAGAGGTGTATCTATGCAAAACAGCACCTATAGCCATTAGTTTTAAATTGCTGAATGATCTCTCACAGCTGATGATGGAAACTATGATGGTGAATAGAAACTGCTTATTGGTGCCCCCCTCAAGTGGTGCCCAGGGCACATGGCATACCTACCATACTCTAGATATGCCTCTGAATAAGCACCAATAAGAACATATCCAGATCAGCAGGCATGCTTCATGAGGGCAGGAAGTTTTATATTTATTGACATACCCTTAGCACCTCAAATTGTTCCTAATATATATTAATAGTTTCTCACTAAATTCTTAGTGAATGAATCAATGAATGATGTGTTGAATCAAGAAGATAAAAGCGGTAATTACTATTTTAAATGCCTGCTGTTGTCATGCCTTATACTTGGAACTTTGCATATATTATTTCCCTTACTCCTCACGACAATGTTATGATGCAGATAATATTCCCATTTTTCAGATAAGAAAATAAGACTCAGAGAGGTTACATAATTTGCCTTGGTCAAAACTCAGAGTCAGCAAGCCCCATTGGGTTTCCAAGGCTAGTAAATGGCAGAAAGAGACAGTGTTTTTGAAATTCATTGTTTGAAAAGGCAAAGTGCATGCATAAAGAAGAAATTCTCCAGCTGTTTCTTAGCTGTAGAACTGGAGATGAGATAGCCTCATCCTTTTAACACGCACAGAACTCCCTGTGGAGGACCTGTGAGGCTTTGAAAGTAACGGATTATTTATTCCCTGGAATTGCCTTCATGCTGCAATTGCTATAGAATGAAAATAACAAATGTGGGTGGATGTGGCTACCATGGGAGCCCCAATGGCTGACTTTCTTTGCCTCTGGTTTCAAGGATGCCTGTGAGATGCTGATGAGCACAATTTTGAAAGAACTTCAAAAGAATAACCATGCTTCCCCAGAGCAAGTACCATTAAGTGAGGATTTATGCCAGCCTCCTGTTCCCCAAGGCTTGGGGCTCCGGGCTGGACTTGTTATCACTGGGAAGACCCTAGAGTTTGCCCTGCAAGAGAGTCTTCAAAAGCAGTTCCTGGAGCTGACTGCTTGGTGTCAAGCTGTGGTCTGCTGCCGAGCCACACCCCTGCAGAAAAGTGAGGTGGTAAAATTGGTACGCCACCATCTCCGAGTGATGACCTTGGCCATCGGTGAGTGGAGATGGGTGGGACCAGACCCTGTGCTTCTTCCTTTCATACCAAACCAGAGGCAGATACTTCCATCTGTCCTTTTGTCTGTACTTCTGTCTGTCTTTCTTGACCCCTTCCTCCCTTACTTTCTCTTCTCCCTTTCACCCTTTTCTCTTCCCCTCTTTCATTCCCTTCTCCCTTTCCTCCCATCATATACCTGACCTGCTATAAACCAGGTAGTAGGGATGTGATACAGAAAACAATATAACAACATAACAGACAGGATTCTTGGGTTATATGTCAGACTTGTGACTCGGCTGTCTCAAGTAGGGTAATGTACTGACTCAGAAACTCTCACTACCGTTGAGTTGGATCCAACTCATAGCAACCCCTCCTTGGGTTTCTGAGGCGGTATCCCTACGGAAGTAGATTGCCCAGCCTTCCTTCCGAGGAGTGGCTGGTAGGTCACAGAACTGAAAAATCCAGGAGTTCTAGCTTCAGGAAAGTTGAATTGGGGGACATGAACAATTCTTTTATTTACCCATCCAACAAATATTTGAGTGCCTTCTAGGCGTAGGCATTTTTGTAAGCAATGGAGATACAAGAGTATATAAAACAAAAAAATGGCTTTTGTTACGAAACTTATATTTTAGTGGGAAGGAGTGTTCAGTAGAACAATCAAACAAACAAAAAGATAAGTACAAGGTAAATATACAGCTTATCAGTTAGTGAGAAATGCTGTAGAGGAAAGCAAAGCAAGATTATGGGGGTGTGAAAAGGTGAGAATGGGAAAGGATACTGCTTGTGTAAATATGGCTTTCAGAGACTGTCTCTCTGATAAGGTTGTATGTGAGCAGAGATGAAGGACTTGAGGGGAGATCAATCCATGGGTGAGTGATCCGAAGGGAGAACATTCCTGGCAGAGTAGATGGTAAAAACAAAGTCTCTGAGGAGGTAGACCATGGTTGGTGTGTCCAAGGCCAGAGTAGATTGAGGGAAGATATTTCTACAGGTTTTTGTTTTGGTTACCTAGTGCTGCTCTGACAAGAATATACCACAAATGGGATGTCTTTAACAAACAGGAGTTCATTCTTACAATTTTGGAGGCCACAAGTCCAAGTTCAAAGTGCCAGGCTCTAGGAAATGGGTGAAAGTCCCTCAAACCTGGGCTTCAGCTCTGCCTCTTGCTCCTAGCCCACTGAAGCTAGAGGCATCTCTTCCCTCAGAGAGCTGCTAGCTGCTGAAGCTGACAAACCCAAGGTTGACAAGTGAAAAGGCACAGTCCCAATATTACCAAACCACACAGCAGGCCATTAATTCAAGTCCATTAAAAGTCCTAAAATCGGCAGAGCAACATGGCAGGCTGCTGAACAATGACTTGCCTACACATAGAGTTGAAGTGTGCCATCAGCTGGAGACCTTCCTCAAAGCTGCTCCTTATATCCTGGAAGCAGACCCCATCCCTAAAGCAGCCACTCAGCTGCTCCAGTAGATTCCACCACGGAATTGATTGCCAGTCTCACCACGGGGAATAACTATATCCAGTTGCCCAACCATTCAACCAGACCTAGCCAAGTTGACATTAACTTAAGTACCATTGGTTAGTCAAAGTCAGAAATGTGGCAGGTAGCCAGATCATTTAGGTTCTTAAAGGCCATTATACAATTTTGGCTCTTACCTGGAAAAATAGGGAAATTTTGGAGGATTCTTGAACAGAGGAGGGACATGCTCCACCTTAGGTTTAAAAGGATCATTTTACCTAATCCTAACCCTAACATCAAGCGTAGCCATATCCCTAACCACAGAAAACCCTACCCCTAACACTAACTGTTATGGTAGTCCTAACCCCAACCGAGTCATAGTGCTAACCCTAAACTCAAACCTAACCTTAATCCTAACACTGAACCTGGCCGTATTCCTAACATTAAACTGAGCTCCAATGCTAAAACAAACACTAACCCTAACTGTACCTCTAAACCTAATTAGGGTTAATGCTAACCCTAATTCTAGCAACACACACACACACACAAAGATTTATTTGGCTATGTTTTGAAAGTTACTGTAGTGCAAGCACACAAGTAAGAAATTCAGTTGGGAGGCTATTAAAGTAATTATGCCAAGAAAGATGGTGCCTTGGGCTTAGGTGTTAGAAGTACAGGTGGTATGATGTGGTCAGGTTATGAACACATTTTGAAGGAGAAGCTGGTGATATTTGCTGATGGATTAGATATGATTATGATGAGAGAGTTATTAAATATGATGCCAAGGTTTTGACTGAGAACAGAAAGGATGTAGCTGCCATGTATCAAGATGGGGGAGTGGGAAACAGAAGGTGAAAAAAAGTCTAAGTGGTTATAGCCATTAGGCAGCTGGATATAAAAGTCTGTTGTTTAGCAATGAGGAATTGGCCAGAGATATAAATTTTGAAATCATAAGTCTAATTTAAAGTCTTGATAATAGATGAGATCAATGGGCATAAATTGGAAGAAACATTTAAGGCTTGAGACACTCCAGTGGTTAGAGTTTAGCTAGATGCAGGTTCAGTCATCTCATTTCAATCTTTGTTTTCCCCTAGATTGCTTCCAGTCTCAGGTAGTCTCTCTTCACAGTGGTGATGTAGCCACTGAAAATTTCCAGCTTATGTTTTCTCCCGTTGGCAATCCCAGGGAAGATATTATACCTCTTTTCAGGTTGGTAGTAAAATATCTGGATTAGGGTTGAATTTTGGTTAATTAACTTTGAACATATAAGTGAATGAGTTTTTCAAGCCCCTGGATCCAATTGTTCCTGAAGCTAGAACCTCCCTAGACTTTTCAGTTGTTGTTGTTAGGTGCCATTGAGTCAGTACATTGACTAGTACATAGAGAACCTGTATACTACAGAACAAAAACACTTCCTGGTCCTGAACCATTCTCACAATCATTGCTGTAATTGAGCACATTGTTGTAGCCACTGTTCCAATCCATCTCATTGGAGGTCTTCCCCTCCTTTGTTGACTCTGTTCTTTACCAAGCATAATCTCCTTCTCCAGGTACTGGGCCCTCATAATAACGTGTACGAAGTACAAGAGATGGAGTCTTGCCATCTTCATTTCTAAGGAGTCTTCTGGCTGTACTTTCGTCTAAAACAGATTTGTTCATTCTTCTGGTAGTCCATGGTATATTCAATATTCTTCACCAACACCATAATTCAGATGCATCAATTCTTCTTTGGTCTTCCTTATTCATTGTCTAGATTTCACATGTGTATAAGACTATTGAAAATAACATGGCCAGGTGAACCTTAGTCCTCAAAGTGACAGCTTTGCTTTTTAACACTTTAAAGAGGTTTTTTGCAGGAGATTTGTTCAATGTAATATGTCATTTCATTTCTTAAATGCTGTTTCTATAGGTATAGTTTGTGGATCCAAGTAAAATAAAGTCCTTGACAACTTCAATAATGTCTCCATTTATCATGTTGCTATTTATTGGTCCAGTTGTAAGGAGTTTTGTTTTCTTTATGTTGTGCTGAAATCTATACTGAAGGCTGTAGTCTTTGATCTTCATCAGTAAGTGCTTCAAGTCCTCTTCAGTTTGAGCAAACAAGGTTGTGTCATCTGCATATCACAGATTATTAATGAACCTTCCTCATGTGTCGATCCCTGAATCAATCATTAAAGCCAGGGAACAGAAGATGCTGATTGGGAGGTCTGGAATGAATACCCACCCATAAATTTGGGGATTTGGCATCACTCTGACACAAACCACAAGGGCCCAGAATACCCATGGAAAATCAGGGTACTATTTCTAGGAAATAAGCAAATGATAGGCAGACAGTTAGAAACAACAAATGCCCATTACCAGCCAGCATGGAATACCTCCTCTTAAGAAGCTTCCAATGTGTTGGGGAGAACAATAAACTTGTATGTAACCATAATATATAATATGATATGATTGTGATACACATGGTGCTGTAGCCTAAAGAAGAGGCAACTGATCTCTGCTTGAGGAAGGCTGGGGAAGGTTTCCCAAGGCAGGTGACATCTAAGCAGAGAACATGAGCAATTGAAATGCAGCAAGGTAATTTGGAGGTAATGAGGATAGTGTTGGGAGAATAGGGTGATAGTATGTGCAGTGTCTAGAAGGAGCAGGGTACTTTTGGAGACTTGAAAGTAAAGTGTGTGACATAGAAAAAGGAGTGATTAGTCCAGGCAGGTAACATAGCATGAAAAACTTTACAGCAGTCTAAGGAGTCTGGACTTCTTCCTAATGTCACTGGGATGCCACATTCAATTCGTGCTTAACTAGCTTCCAGGTAATTTGGAGAAAGGGACAGACTTTGAAAGATTTGTTTTTCTGCTTTAGTGACCACTATTGATTTGCAAAGTTTATCACCTTTTTCTTATGTTCACCCATCATTATGTTTCTCATCACTTTTTCCTATCTCCTGAAGGTGATGGTGCCAATGATGTTAGTATGATACAGGTGGCAGACATTGGAATAGGGATCTCCGGTCAAGAAGGCATGCAGGTGAGTGAATGTTGTGCATTAAAAGACCATGACCTTAATATGTCCATATAAGGGCAACATTCTCCATAGAGGGAAGAAAGTTTATCTGTTCAATCATTGGTTATTTACTGATGTGTATTTTGTGCCTAGGATTTTCCTGGCTAATTTTAGCTGTATTATTCACTTGCTCACTCTGAAAAATAGAGCCTGTGTACATCATCAGAATGCGTATATATGCATTTTTAACAAGGAGTGCATATTTTTAGTGCTACAGTAACTACTTATATTCTGACACTGAAGAGAGCTACTAAGGATTTAAATAAATAAGCTAAAGTTTTTGAGAAAGAGAGAAGGAGGAAGGAAGAGGGAGACTGAAGGAAACAGGGAGGGTGGAGTGTCCTGTTTGCTTTGGGATGTGTGTGTGTGTGTTTACAATAGTGTTTTGAGGCACAAATTCAGATAAAAGCTTGTCATTGAAAAGACTGTTTTTCATGTAGAGTGCTGACAGAAGAAGGTGGGATCTGAGACTTAGGGTTTCCTGAGAATTATAAATTATGTTAGCTCTGTGCAAGACGAGGAATTCAAATACCTCTTTGCCTGATGCATTAAGCAAAGTCATATAAAGTCATGACTGTGATACTTCTGGTTGTTATCATTGAGAAGCGGTCAAATGCACGTTGTTTTTACCTCTTGCTAAGAGCTACTTTTTCTGGAAAATGCATTTGCTGCAACGCATCATGAATAGTAAGCAAGTAAGAAGACTTGTTTCATGGGATTGCACTGGAAAGCTGGATTGTAGCCCTGGGCAGCCCAGTGAGGCTCTATACTCATGGGTTTTGTTTGTAATGTGCATAAGGTTCAAACAACAGATTTGACTAATCTTCCAAGCCTGGTGACAGAAAGGTTGCTGTGTCCCTGTTCTAACATGTTTGATTACTCAGGGTGGCCTTCTTTCCCCTTTGACTCTGCAGGCTGTGATGGCCAGTGACTTTGCCATTTCTCACTTCAGACATCTCAGCAAGCTCCTTCTTGTCCATGGACACTGGTGTTATACACGACTTTCCAACATGATTCTCTATTTTTTCTACAAGAATGTGGTATGTGACTCTAGAGAATTTGTCCCTTTTGCCTGCTAATGGTGGTTGCATAAAGGATAGAGAGGAAGTCTCCTGCAGTAAGCTGACTTTGCCTTGACGTTTTCAGGCAGCCAGGAGCACTCCTGCTGTCTTTCCAGAAATAATTGGAGAATGTGCTATGTTTCAGCTGCTGACAGAAAATTGGTGGGCTTGTCCATCTGCTAACATTTTCTACTCCTTATGCATTTAAATTCAATTAAGTCCTGTCTGGTTCATTTAAAATCCAATTTTTGACCTTCCATAAAAAGGTTGTGACAAGCAGAATTGTGAAATGTTTAATACTGCCTGTCAGTAGGGAAGGAAAAAGTTTGCTTCCATTTTATAGGAGATACCAAGAAGTGTTTGCTGTGCCCAAATTGATATTCCTTGGGGTTTATTGAAGACATAAATACAAATAAAAACCCAGTATCCTGACTTAAGCTGTAACTACTAGCACTCACAGATGCCAGAGTTCTCTAGCAAGCCTAGACGATGCATTTGGGCTGGATACTTATTTGATGGTAAAAGATTGTGTAATTCCTAAGTGGCAGAATTTGATTAAAATTCTGGCTCTGTTTGGTGCAACCTTTGACACACCACTTAAAGTTCAATTTCCTCTTTGATAGGATCATTTTGAACTTGGATTGCTTCACTTAAGTCATTCCAGGGCAGGTAGATGTTATAAATATGGCATAATTTTTTAGATCAAGTTTATTCTTAGCCTTTAAAGCCCATATGTAGAGTACTAGGAGTAAATATAAATTTATACTACTCTATTAAAATACTAAGGAGGGCTAGTGGCTCAATAGTTAAATGCTCAGCTGTTAAGTGAAAGGTTTTTGGTTCAAACTCACCAGTAGCTCTGAAGAAGAAAAGACCTGGTGAACTGCTCCCATAAAGATTTCAGCCTGGGAAACTCTATGGAGAAGCTCTATCTACTCTGTCATGAAGGGTCGCTATGAGTCATAATTGAATTAATGGCACATAACAACAACAGCGAAATGCTGTATTTATGGAAAACACTTAAATGGATCATTTTAGAATGTCCCACGTGTAATTTATCTCCATGTTTGTATGTATGTCTGTCAGCAGGACTATTTTTTCCTGCGGCACAGTGGAAGCTCTCAATGGTTTAATCATGGTTGCATAAAGGATGGTGAGAAAGTGTTGTACACTAAGCTGATGGCACACTAATCAGAATTAGTATTTATTCAAAGTTTAATAAGGCTCAGACACTTTAAGAAAATATTTTAAATTCTTGAAGTGTCTTCCTGAGTATATGATTCTGGGTGTATTGAGTTTGAAGGAGTTTGGGACCAATCAAGAAAAAAGATAGGACCACAAGATAGTGAGGTAGCATCTCATAAGCTCTTTATTGGGGCTGAGGCATTGACAGCCACATGCAGGGGCCGGTCCCCCACAGCAGGAGGCCTCCCAGAGGCCAACAGTGCAGGAAGCTACCAAAAGGAGGAGAGGTCATGAACAAAACTTAGAGAAGAGAAGAAAGGAGAGGGCACTTACTTGTGTCTTGATGACGTCCTTCTGTGGCAAGGTAGGGAGTTTCTGGGTAAGAGACTTTGGAGGATAGACACAGTAAGGGGTCCTTAGAACTATAGGTTATATCTTATCTAGGGACAGCAGATGTTGGACACAATTTTGCTAGGTGTGTAAAGCAGACAAGCTCAAAGTGGCTAAAAATCTGCTTATCTGGGCTATATTTAAAAAAAAAAACTGAATATGGACAAAATTGAGTTTGGGACTGGCAGGAGTTTTGGGCTAATGGCCTCATCTTGCTATGAAGAAGTCAACAACTTGGGGCCAATGCACAGAGACTCATTTATATAATACTGAAGAAGGGTATGGTTGTCATTTAAAATTCTAGGGCTTAGTGGCCAATGACTTTTATAGAGCAATCTTCCTCCAAAGGTGGTTTTTTTTTTTTTAATTATTACTTTTATATTTTTCTACCTTCTCCCCACTCTTCTGCAACCCCACCCCATCTCTGCTGACCCCAGATAAACCCAAGGGTTAAGAAATACTAATATTAGAAAGAAATGCTACTTGCTCTTAGAAAGACAGGGAGTTTTCATTAGGAGAAAAAATATCACTAGGGAGTAAGAACCCCTGTCGATTTCTGTTCTGTAACCCTTAGATGGTCATCCATAGCAATATCCTGCAGACTTAATTTCTTCTTTTTGTTTTCTTAGCCAAACAAGGAATGTTGTATAGAATGTGGAGAAAGGACTAGTACCAGGAGCTACTAGAGTCATTTACCTTACTAAGGCCATAGACAACTTTCGAGAAAGCAGTGAAGACTATATTCATTCCCCAGAATCATGCCCCAAACCACACGAACCCCAAAACGATACATTTCCAGGAGCTGGGTGTGTACTGTGTGTCCCTCATATCTAGACTAAGCAGCTCTATTCTCAGAACTGTGGCCCCTATCCTAAGATGTTCTGGTATATTTATGATGGTAATTATAATAATATTTGGAAGGCATTTTACGTGTTACAAAATCCAAACTCTTTGCCTTCAAGTTGATTCTGACTCATGATAACACCATGTGTGCAAGAGTAGAACTGACCTCCATAGGGTTTTCCAGGGCTGTAATCTTATGGAAGTAGATTACCAGGCCTTTTTTTCTGCACTGCTGCTGGAAGGGTTCAAACCAGTCATCCTAGCCAAGCATAAACCATTTGTGCCACGCAAGGACCTGTTACAGGTTACAATCATTCCCAAACTTGATGTTGATACTAAACCTTGAATCTGTTATTCTCATTTTATAGGTCAAAAAAAAAACAAAACAAACTCACTGCCATTGAGTTGATTCCGAGACCCAGAAAACCCTCCTTGGGTTTCCGAGGCAGTATTTCTATGGAAATAGGTTGCCTAGCCTTCCTTCTGAGGAGTGGCTAGTGGGTTTGAACTGCCAGCCTTCTGGTTAGCAGTTAAATGCCTTAGCTTCTGTTTTTATAGGTCAGGAAATTAAAATTCAAAGAAGTTAAGAAAATGGCCTAAAGTCAAACAATCAGTAAGAAGTACCCCAGGCCTTGAAACCAAATCTAAATTTAAGGCTATTATCTTTTCCTATGGCTTGCCTTGCCCAAACCTACCAGCCACTCCTCAAACCCACTAGCCACTCCTTGGAAGCAAGGTTGGGCTATCTACTTCTGTAGTGATACCGCCTCTGAAACCCAAGGAGTGGTCACTATGAGTCGAAATAGACTCGATGGTAGTGAGGTTTTTGTTTTTGTTTTTGTTTTTGCCTTGCCAGAGAACACAGAGCTTTTGTTGTAATGAACTTAGTTTGTGTGAGATAAAATTTTGTTGGAAGTTTTGACCTGGTCTTTAGGGTAATCAGCTGTCCTGGTTTGCCAGAGACTACTCCAGTTTTGGTTTTGAGAGTCCCACGTCCTGGGAATACCCTAAGTTCCAGGCAAGCTGGGACTGTTGGTTACCCTACTGGTTCCATTCCACTCCACCATTAAGAAGTAACTGGGGACTCAGAAAGCCAAAGAACAAGCATCCGTCTGGTGCTCGTGCTTTGCAGGCACTGGGCTGGGTGCTCTTCTTCTAGAGCTAAAATATCTCAGTTTCAGTACTGGCTCTGCCACTTACTATCTGGGTACATTTAGGAAATGACTTAGCATTTCTATGCCTAAGTTTTTTCATCTATAAAATGGGAATAATAATAATTCCCAAGTTGTTATGAAGCACTTAGAACAGGACCTTGCATACTAAGTAAGAGGTGTGTATGTGTTAATTTAATAAAACATTTAACCAAGAAAAGCTGCAAAGTGGATTGTAATCTCCTATTTCTCAGTGAGGAAACGGAATTTCAGAAAGGCTGAGATCACACAGCTAAACATGGTACATAGGAATGTATGATCATTGTGTGCAGTTCTGTTTCTAAGACCCAAATATTCTTCTTTGTATCCATAGGCTTACGTGAACCTCCTTTTCTGGTTCCAGTTCTTCTGTGGGTTTTCAGGAACATCTATGACTGACTATTGGGTTTTGATCTTCTTCAACCTCCTCTTCACCTCTGCCCCTCCTGTCATTTACGGTGTTTTGGAGAAAGACATGTCTGCAGAGACACTCATGCAGCTGCCTGAACTATACAAGAGTGGTCAGAAGTCAGAGGTAGGTACTAGGGCACATCCTTAGACTGATACATATTCATTGTCAAGGCCAGTGCATTTTCTAGTCAGTCCAGCCCAAATACAGCAGTATGTAAAGCATTATTTTAAACTATTTGAAACGTCTAGCCATTTAAAGAAGCCATTTAAGGAAGACCAAAGAAGAGTTGATGCTTTTGAGTTGTGGTGCTGGCGGAGAATGCTGAAAGTACTGTGGACTGCTAAAAGAACTAACAGATCTGTCCTGGAAGAAGTGCAGCTAGAATGCTCCTTGGAAGCAAGAATGGCCAGACTTCGTCCCACCTATTTTGGTCACGTTGTAAGAAGGGACCATTCCCTGGAGAAGGATGTCATGCTTGGTAGGGTGGAGGGTCGATGAAAGATGGGGAAGCCTTCAACGAGATGGATTGATACGGTGGCTGCGACGATGGGATCAAGTATAGCAGGGATTGTGGGGCTGGCACAGGATCGGGCAGTGTTTCGTTCTGCTGTGCATGGGGTCGCTATGAGTCGGAAACGACTCGATGGCACTTAACAACAACAACAACAAGCCATTTAAAAAAATTTCTAATAACACTGCAGATAGTAAGTTCTTGCCACTGTGATGAATACAGATAAAATGATATAATACCTTAAATACTTAAAAGAATCCAGTGTCTGAAAGCTTACAGTGAGTAATGTCTAGCATTTACTAAACCTATTCCATCTGTGGTGCTAAGGACTAAATATGTCCTGTTTTATTGATCCTCACAAAAATGCTTTGAGACAGAACCTAGTATTATCCCTAGCCTAAGATGGAGAATCTGAGCCTCAAATAGGTTAAATAATTTTTCCAAAAATCTCACAGCTAAAAAGTGGTAGAGCCGATTTCAAAACCATAGCTAAAATTTTCCAGTTCTCTTGTCATTCATTCAAGAAGGCAGTGATGGTTCACCCATAGAATTCTCACCTCATACCTGGTTCACTTCCCAGCCAAGGCACCTCAAGCTCAACCCGCACTCATCTTGCCATGGAGGATTGTGTATTGCTGTGATCTTGAACATGTTTCAGTGGAGCTTCCAGATTAGGACAGACTAGGAAGAAAAAAGGCTTAGTATTCTACTTCCAAAACTCAGCCAGTGAAAACCCTGTGCGTCACAGTAATCTGATCCTGTATTCATGGGGTCACCATGAGTCAGGGGCACACTCAGTGGCACACTGACAATTGTCATTTGAACCATAGAGTTTTCTTATTATCAGGCCTGAGCCTTGTCTCTAACTCTGAGGACAGAGACTGAGTCATCTCCCTTCTTGAACCACATGGATGATGTTGGGAAAATGAAATCCCCATAGAAGATCTGGACAGACAAAAAATCAGTCTAATCATAGTAAGTTTGAGTGTTGTACTTCACTTGCTGTCCTGAAGACACTGACCAAGTTTAGTACATGTTCCAAAACGTGGGTTATGTTTAATCCAAGTCCAGATTCAGATTCTGTATTGTGTGATGTTGGTAAGTTATTTAACTTGCCTGTACCTTACTTTACAGAGGTAATGTGAGGATTAAATCAGATAATGTGTGTAAAATTACTAGCCATATTAAGTTTCGGTATTGTTATTTCTACCTGTCAAAATTAACCGTAAATTTAGAGGAAATCCCCAAATTTAAGATGATGCATTAATTTTTGTCCAACTTTACCCTGACTTGAACTGCCTTATCAGACTGGGACATCATTTAATGTCCTTACGCTATCTGCAGCAGCCTAAACAGAGGAGAAGCCATGCATTTAGCTTTCAAGGGAAAAGAAATTCTTAGAATCCTTTAGTATCTTCCAATCCATTCACAGCAAGAAACAGCATGAACTTTTCCTAAAGGAGTCCATTCTGTCTGAAAGTTCAAAGGCCAAGATGTTGGAATGTGTGCTTGATATCAGTGAAGGCTGTCCCTAAACCCAGAGCTAGGTTAAATTCTAAGTCTTTTGGGGAAAGCAGAATAAAAACTTCAATCAAAGTTTTTATAGCAAGTGTTTTAAAAGCTCATTTGTACAGACTGAAGATTGTAATTGGTCCTTACTCTGGGGAGAGTTGAGGTCATTGTTTCCTGCTATTGAACCCTGTTATCAATCCTTTGCACACATTGTTCTGTTGAGCTGTCTGGTTTTATAATGCATGACAATAGGCAGATTCCCAGCATGTGACCATTGATTAAAGGTAATTGAAGTCATTGACTTTACCTTCCAGAAATTATCCTTTCTTTGAACTTGGCCTCCAAACAAATTCCATTTTATGATTGGGACATTTTCTGTCTTCAGTGTCATGACATGTACTCTCCAGGGTAGATAATGTCTCCCTCCTGTAAAGATGGACCTGGAAGGCTGCAGTCAGAGGCTTTTGTTCCAAGAAGCAATCATCTGTTACCCACCTCTCATCACTTTCACAGTCTTCTTTTCTATCTTGGGCTCCATCTTCAGATTTTCCCTTTCAGGGTCCAGGAGATCCCATGAGTTAATCCCTTCAGCCTCTCGTTCATCTTAGCCTTTACCATTTTCTCTCCGCTTTTCTAAACCAAGTTACTCATGTGACAGTAGGAGAAATTGTGCTCTTTACCTTTTGACTCTAACTCTTTTGAGCAATCTCTGTTCCTCCACCCACTCACTGCCATCAAATCGATTCCAACTCACAGAGACGCTATAGGACAGAGTAGAACTACCCCAAAGGGTTTCCAAGGCTAAAAATCTTTATGGAAGCAGACTGCCACAATCATCTCCTGTGGAGCAGCTGGTAAGTTTGAACCACTGACCCTTTTGGTTAGCAGCCACATTTCTTAACCACTGCACCACCAGAGCTCCTTTCCATTCCTCTAGAAGCATGAAATTTTATTGTAACTTGTCCCTAAATTGTTTTCTTCTTTAATGGCACTTGGTTGTCCCTGTGACTCTGACAAAGTCCCTGGCACTATTTGATTGTTCTTCCTGCTTGAATTTTATGGACAATTAGATGAAGAAAAAAAGGCAGAATGTCCCATCATTTCCAAAGAGGAAATGATGAGAAGATACAGGCTGAAAACCATGAATCATCATTATTGATTGTCCAGAAAACAAAATGACATAAAAAATGATAGATGTAAAAATGTTAAGAGTAGTCTTTTGAAGAACGGTAGAATGTATATGGATAGTTTGTATGTGTATATGTATATATGTGTATAAATATATGTGTTAGGACAAGTGGTTTAGAAGACAATAACATATTGTTCTTGAGGAGACAGTAACACATTTTGAAGGAAGCTTCAGCCTCATTTTGCATTTTGAAGGGAACAAGACTAAAAAGAACATGATATAAAAAGAAAGGATCAGCTCATGGATATGATACATATGTTGTCATTTTATCCATGGCAGGGATCACTAATAAATCCCAGCACTCTTTCCTTCTGGATCTCAATACAGCTTTAGAATCCTTCACATGTTTATCCTGGCAGATATTACCATTCAATCAGAGTTGGCTCTTTGTTTTGAAAACTGTTTTCAATCACTTGGCTAGTGTTTCTACTTGATCCTTCTGTTTCTTTGGACAGAAAACATGTTAGCCCATTTAAGTCATGCAAGAATAGTTTAATTCAAGAATATTTGTTGAGTACCTACTATGTATCAGATGCTGTTTTACCCATGTGGGTAAAAGAGACAATGTCCTATTCTATGAAGCCTACATTCCAGCAAAAGAACCAAAAAATCAGTAAACAATTAAGCATACTTCCAGTGGTGATGAGAGACTTCTGAGAGTATCCAGGTTGTAGCAAGTGATTGGGTGGCTACACCATTTAGACTGGTCCAGAACTATAATGAGAAAATGATATTTGAGCTAGGATCAAGGAGCTAGTTATGTGGGAAGTCCAGGACAAAGAATCCTGGCAGAGAGAATTCTTGGCAGGTAAAATCCCAAGGGGGGAAAAATAGATTTGGCCTTTATGAGAAATAGAATGAAGTCCTTTGTGACTGGAGTGCAGTGATGAGGGTCTGAATGATAGGAGGTGACTCTGAAGAACTATGTAGTGGGCAACGCTGCAAGACCTTATGGGACATGGAAAGGAGTTGAAGTAGAATTCCATTTGCATTGAAAATGTAATAGGACATCACTGAAAGAATTAGAGTGGGTCAATTTGTTTAATTATGGGGGTATGTGTGTATGTGTGTGGGAGACATGGTCTGATTTACATTTTTTTATTTTATTTTATTTTTATTGTGATTTAGGTGAAAGCTTACAGAGCACATTCATTTCCCATACAGCAGTTCACACTCATTTTGTTTCATGACGTTGACTGCAGTCCCCACAATGTAATAGCTCTCTTTCCACTTCTTCCCTGTAGTTACCTCTTCCTGGTGTCATTCTTTCCTATGCATTCCTGCCCCCTGAGCTATCTCCCTGTGCAAATACTGCCCTTCTGTTCTCCCACAAGTGATTGTTCTATGTAGTGTATCTACCTGATGTAAATGTCTGTTGCCTCTTGTCTATATGACTGCCTGTTGTTTGGCTGGAAGCCACCAGAGTGAGTTCAATTCCAGACCTGAGGGGTAACTAGGGGCCATAGTCTCCGGGGTTTCACCAGGCTCCATCAGACCAGTAAACCTGATCTTTCTTTATGATTTTGAGTTTTGTTCCACATTGTTCTCCCACTCTATCTAGGTTCTCCTGCACTGATCCCTTTCCAAGTGGTTGACAGTGATAGCTGGGCACTATCTAGTTCTGGTTTCCTTGTCATATAGGCTGAAGTTCCCATGGTCCACTAGTCCCTTGGACTAATTGTTTCCATGTGTCTTTGGTTTTATTCATTCTTCTTTGCTCTGGACAAGGAGAGAGTGACCCATCATTGCATCTACATGTCTGCTTGCAAGCTTTTAAGACCCCAGTAACTACTAATCAAAATAGGATATAGAACAATGTTTTTGTATAGTATGTTTTGCCAATTGAGCTTGATGTCCCCCATGACCATAGTCCTGAGCTCACAGGTCCAACAACTCACTCCATCAGAATGGTTGACTGTGCCTAAGAAGTTATCCTAACTTTGCCCCATTTGTTCTGTTTATATGGACATTCTTATAACACATACAAATACATATGTAGAAATATCATCTGCCAACCTTATATATACATATATATATATATATACATACATATATATGTATATAGTCATGGGTATATTCCCTTTTGCCTAGATATACCTGATCATTCAGCCTGTCTACCCATCTATTTTCCTGTAGATTAATGTTTGTGATCACTGATAACTCAGTATCATATGTGTAAAAGGGTTTATCTTTGTTGCCTGTACTTCTTGTGCACCTCTCTGTGTGTTTCTTTCTCTTAGTGTTATTGTGTTGGTTACTCGATTTGGTATATTGCCATTCCCTGCACCCAAATCATTTTTTGAAAAATCATCTGGCTGCTATTAGAAGATTGGATTGGGGGTAGGAGGAGAATCAAAGAGGCCAGTTAGATGAATATTCACCCATTTCTAGAGAGAGCTGGTGGTGGCTTGGAATGAGAAGAGTAGTGCAAATGGAGAGGAATAGATGGGAAGTTTTTGAAGCAGAACTTTTAGATCAAAATGGAATTTTAGTAATACTAGCACTATTGGAGGAGCTCTGGTATCATAATGCCTCAGGCACTTGACTGCTAACCAGAAGGCTGATGATTCAAACCCACCAGCCACTCCTCGGAAGGAAGGTTGGGCAATTTACTTCCTTAGTGATACCACCTCAGAAACCCAAGGAGGGTTCGCTATGAGTCGGGTCTAACTCGACAGCACATAACAACAACAACAACAACAAAAACAGCACTATTGCACTTAAAGTTGACACAATGAGAAAGCCAAAGTGAGTTGAAGAGTTTGTTCAGGGATTTTTTTTTTTTTTTCCCCCATTTTTACCTATAAACCCATCTTGTTCTATTACTACTCCTTATTCTTCCAGCCTACTTGATTCTTCCTGAAGAGTTGTCATGAGTTTGAATTGATGGCAGCGGGTTTGGGTTTGGTTTAATCTTCTTATCACTACAGATAAATCCCACCTGTCTGAGTGAAAAGGCAAGTATTTGCTCATATTGTTTTGACTTTGATTTAACCCTTGTTGATCTTAATGCTTCCCCCATTGCTGTTTCATTTTCAGGCATACTTACCCCTGACCTTCTGGATCACCTTGTTGGATGCCTTTTATCAGAGTCTGGTCTGCTTCTTTGTGCCTTACTATGTGAGTCCTTTTATACTCATCCTATGTATTGTTAATGAATAAATGATGCTCATTTATACTTTTCCACCAGTATCAATATATGGAAAGGTAGATTGTTCATATAATCAGGATTATTAACTGACTAAATTATAAAATCTTCCAAAAATAGATCAGTTAATGGATTAGATTTAGAGATAAGTGCCTAGTTGGGCCTTGGGTCTCTGTTTAGCTTTTTTCTGACTGATAATTTCTGTCAAAGACTTGGATAAATTTGAAGGTCTGGCCATATAATTAGATGAGTTAAAAATGAGAGAAGCAGGGAGAAGAGAGGAGAAAGGGAAAAGTATGCTTTAGATTGTAGACACTTTTGTTTCTTTTTTCAGTGATGGAAAAAGTGGCACTGAATTTGGATATAGTGATCACAGCAAAACCAAAGTAAAAATGAGTATTTGAGCACATATGTATGAGTACAGGCAAATTGATACTTGGGTTGGTATAGACGTGTACATAGGGAAGAACAGATAGAAGTATCTATAGGTACATGTATTAAAGGTTTTAGTTGGAGTCAGCAATTTGAACCCACCAGCTACTCCAGGGGAAAAAGATGAGGCAGTTTGCTTCTATAAAGATTTACAATGTTGGAAACCCTATGGGCAGTCCTGGTCTGTCCTATAGGATCACTGTGAGTCAATATAGCCTCAATGGCAGTGAGTTTGATTTTGGTATGCCCACAACCCACTGCCATCAAGTCAGTTCTGACTCATGGTGATCCCCATAGGGTTTCCAAGGCTATAAATCTTTATGAAAGCAGACTGCCTTACCTTTCTCTTGTGGAACAACCCCTGGGTTCATATTGTTGACCTTTTGGTTAGCAGCCCAATGCCTTAACCATAGCACCACCAGAACTCCTTGGTATAGGTACATGTAAATACAAATATGTGGGCGCAAACACATATATTTGTTGAATACACAAATACAGATACTCCACAGACATAACGAAACACCTTCCAACATTGATTTTCTATATTTGAAAGCTTAGGACTGTAGTCTCATGGAACAGCTCAGTCAGTTGGCATTACCTGTTGGTGTTATGTGCCGTTGAGTCGGACCTGACTCATAGCGACCCCTCCTTGGGTTTCTGAGGCAGTATCACTATAGAAGTAGATTGCCCCATCTTCCTTCCGAGGAGTTGCTGGTGGGTTTGAACCACCAGCCCTCTGGTTAGCAGTCAAGTGCCTTAAGCACTATGCTACCAGAGCTCCCTGGCATTACATAGTTCCACAAAAATTATGATCTACATCCTAGTAAAGTGAATAGCATCTGGGGTTGTAAAAGCTTGGGAGCAGACATCTAAGACACCACTATGAGCCTCTACTTTCCAGGAGCAAGACAATAAGAAAGTAATCAAACGCTCAGAGAAGAAATGAGTCGGTCTGAGCCGCAACCTCATCTACCCTGAGACGAGAAGAACTAGAGGTGCCCAGCTGCTACCACTGACAGCTCTGACCAGGGTCACAATAGATGGATGGAATGAGAGAAGAATACA
>NW_006921833.1:3147416-3149359 GCF_000298275.1 Orycteropus afer afer
ACATTCATATTATTAAATTTAAGGTTCTATACGTGGTCTCCTCGACACTTTAAAAATTTTTTTAGAGGTAAATAATGGCAGAAATGTGACTAAGAAAAGAATGTGTAAAGAATAATAATTAAAAAAAAAAAAAAATTAGGTTAAAACCAAGCATTAAACAGCATGGTATAGCTATCTGCTTATACAACCCAGTCCCCTGCTTCAAAAAAACTTGTTTGATTCTAGATGGTGTTAGCATAAGTACAATATTAAGAATGAAAAAGATGATTGTCACTGACTAAGTTAACAATTTTCATTCATTATTCAAATGAAATCACTTGGATTAGCCCAAGTGTACTGCATTTTAGGAGGGCAATAGACAAGACAAGTACCTGGGTGGTACAAACGGTTTACACCAGGCTACTGACAGAAAGGTTGACAGTTTGAATCCACCCAGCAGTACCATGGAAAAAAGGTCTGGCAATCTACTTCCTTAAAATTATAACCATTGAAAACCCTATGGAACCATTCTACTCTGATACAGTTGGGGTTGCCATAAGCCAGAATTGACTCAATGGCAATGTTTCTGTTTTTGTTTTTTCAATTGACAAACAATCTAAAATATATTCAGAAGAGAATGACTAGCTTGGAGAAAGAGTGGAAACTTGAGAGTTGTGTCATTTGAGGAATAATTTAAGGACTTGAAGACATACACTTAAGAGAGGAGGGGATATTTAGTTAGAAAAGGAAAAAGCTCAGGGTAGGCATAATAGCTGCTTTTAAAGAGTTAAAGTTATATTAAGTGGAAGAGATTTGCTTTTTTTAAAATATACTTTAAACAGATAGATTTTTGAGTAAAAGTTTCTGGGTGACTAATTGTGATTCAGAATTCAAAGTTTAAAGATTAGCTGGCCTGTCTGGGAAACACTTACTCTGTCTTTTCTGGAAGTATTCAAGTTTATCTGAAATTATCAGTTATTAGAAACACTGTAGAAGGGACTCAGACCTCAGTTAAGCAGTAGGATAAGGCTTTCCATTGCCAAGTGTGTGCAACCCTCCAAGACCACTGACTGTTACCCTCTCTTTGTAGACCTACCAGGGCTCAGACATTGACATCTTTACATTTGGAAACCCTCTGAACACAGCTGCTCTTTTCATCATTCTGCTCCATCTGGTCATTGAAAGCAAGAGTTTGGTAAGTGGTTTTCCTACCGCTGAGGTAGCCTGAAAGTCTTTGTTTGAGGGATTGTCTTCTATTAGCAGTGACCCTGGTAAGCCCTTCATGGCTAGAAGACGGGCAGTAATGAGAAGAATAATGACTCAGTGGAAGAAGCGTGACACAGCTGCTCTTGTTGATAGTTGAGTGCCATTATGCTGAGCTTGATGTGTGGCCAGGGAAATTAGGAAACACCTGCCAGGTCCCCATGGTGGTACCATGGCTGATGGTTCATGGAGGTGTGAGTCAGGCTGTGGAAATAGCCATCCTGCTATGGTCAGCATTCTTTACAAGCAAGCTGATGCCTTTCAACTGACATAAAAAGAGGTGGCGTGCCATAGTCTTGTTTCACTGGCTTTAGTAAGTGATGATTTTTCTGCCTTTCTCAACATATAAAAAAAGTATCTCTTTCTCCCTTCAGAAATTCTACTTGTCATTTAAATGAGGTCTTTTTAAACTTAGTTGTTGACTTTGTGATAAAACCTAAGTCTTTCAGTCCAAATGATTGCATGGTATTTTATTGCTGCAAATCCAATATGTAGGACTCAGATGGTGAGCTTTACTGTCAGTTCCCCTTTGTTGATGTACAACATCCCACCTATGACTGGAGAAGAAACTACCTCCTTTGTGATTATTTAGGACACTTCTTTCCATTGCTGTTGCCTCTGCTGTAACCTAAGCCACTGTCATCACTTCCTGGACTACTGCTGTAGCCTCATAACTTTATATTCTCACTTCTACCCCTGAC
>NW_006921833.1:3151789-3160168 GCF_000298275.1 Orycteropus afer afer
CTCATTTTCTTTAATTTGTTGCATCAATTCATTAAACGAGAGAACATCATAGACCCACTATTTCACTTGCCAAAAGCACGTCTCTATTTTAAGGGGGAAAACATCAGGGCAATAAGGCTCAAAAGGAAGAAAATATATGGAAGGAAGGAAGTGAGGGAGGGGAAAAAATAGGGAAGGAAGGAAAGAAAGAAAGGAAAAAAGGAATGGAGGGGGAGAGAAGGGGACTATTTTAGAGACACAACAGTTCTAACAGTTTGTATATTTTATAAAAAATGAGTATTCTTTGTGACCCTTGTGAAGATATCTACCATGGAGATTGGCTTTGGAAGATTAGGAGGAAATTGGATCTTTGAAAATTATAGCACTAGAAAATCAAAAGGACTAAGTAGAGGCAGTGGTCGCCAAACACAGTGTTTCCTCAGACATACACTACCAGTGGTAGGCAATATTATCTAGGTGGCACTGGACACTATACTGGGAGCTCTAGTGGCGTAGTGCCTAAGGCACTTGACTTCTAATCAGAAGGCTGGCAGTTCAAACCCACCAGCCACTCCTCTGAAGGAAGACTGGGCAATCTACTTCCATAGTGATACTGCCTCAGATATCCAAGGAGAGGTCACCATGAGTTGGATCTGACTCGACAGTAGTGAGTTTTGAATGAGACATTGTACTATATGACATTGAATATTACATAATGAGGTGATTCTCTTTCCATAGTTTTGATCATGTCAAAGAAGAAGTCTGCTTGGTGCTATTATGTTTTATCACAATGTTGTTGTTAGTTGCTGTCAAGTCAACTCAGACTCATGGTGACCCCATGAGTACAGAGTATAACTGTTCCATAGGGTTTTCAAGCTGTGACGTTTCAGAAGCAGATTGCCAGGCCTGACTTCCAAAGCACCTCAGGGTGGCTTTAAACTGCAAACCTTTTGGCTAACAGTCAAGCACTTAACTGTTTGCATGACCGAGGGACTTTTATCACAATTAACTCTTGCTTGATTTCCTTTTATAACAAATACAGATCAGGACTCAGCCTCAGATCTCTTACGGCAGGGAGTGTTGACATAATATTTAAAGTGATGATGTTCTCTTCTTTCTAAATAAAGTTACTTAAATAGTCAGTTAAAGGAAAATATTAATGAAATAATATTACAAGGAATATATAGATATATCAAAAATTTTAAGGTAGTATGTTATATCTATTAGTATAAGCTAGGTTATAGTGCATCTGAAAAAAAAAAGCAGAAAAACTCATGACATAGCAAAGATTTATTTCTTATCCATATAAAGTCTCTGAAGCTCCAAACACCTCTAGGGCAATTGTCTTCTGAGAGGTGGCTCAGCAACACAGGCTGCATCTTGTGGCTGTTATATCTAGAATTGGACTTCTTGGTCCCCATGCAAGGAAGGGGGATGTCCTGGAAAATTGCACACCAGCTCTTCCCTGCCTACTCTTGAGAAGTTTGACATGTTCCTCCCACTCACACTTTATTGTTCAAAGCACTGACTGTGCTTAAATTCAAGGGAGTGAGGAGGTGCAATCCTCTGAGTAACTCAGAAGGGGAGGAGAGTGAGAATATCGCTGGCAGTAACCTCTACCACTTATGTGAATGGCTAGAGTTTGAGGATCAGTAGATCAAGGCATTTCCTTAAGGAAGAAACAGACCAAAGAGTGACTGTATAGGGGAGAAAAGGAAAAACATCTGAACACCTCCTGGTGAATGGACAATACAAAGTAAACTAACCCATTAAGATGCAGTCAATTCTAACACATAGTGACCCTATAGGACAGAGTAGAACTGGCTCATAGGGTTTGACAGAAGCAGACTGCCATATCCTTCTCCTGTGAAGTGGCTGGTATATTTTAATCACTGACATTCTGGTTAGCATCCCGGTGATTACCCAGGACTCTTTGAGATAAACTAGTCAACAGAATTACCTTTTGGCATTTGCATTCATTTTACAAAACTCAACCACTGATATGGGCTCTTTATAGACCATATCCACCATATCTCATCATCATTTTGGGTTTTGTTTGTAAACTATTGTTATACACTAACAGTGCTTAGACATGTTTCTTTAACAAAGCAGATTTTGCCAGGCTGCAAAACCCCATCAGTGGGAGAGTGTTCATATCCCCCTGTTCTTGTCTTACAGACTTGGATCCACATGTTCGTCATCATTGGTAGCTTCTTGTCTTATTTTTTCTTTGCCTTGGCTTTTGGAGCTATGTGTGTAACTTGCAACCCACCATCCAACCCCTACTGGATTATGCAGGAGCACATGCTGGATCCAGTGTTCTATTTGGTTTGTGTCCTCACCACCTGCATTGCTCTTCTACCCAGGTACAGTACTTGTTTTGTAATCAAAAAAGTAAATGGAATGAAAGGTAATGGGATTCTTTGAGCAACTAAGAATGGATGGTAGACGCTCTATTGAGTAGTGGGGAAGCCAGTCTGTGTCCTAATTAAAATATTGGTTTTACATATTTTAATAGTAGCAAATGTGACTTCAGCAAACTAGAAAGTTTCTTTCTCTCTCATATAAAAATTTAATCTGGTTGGAAATGTTTGCTTCTCAAGGTTATCAAAAGTCCTCAGTTCCCTCCTATATCTTTATGCTCTGCTGTCTACAAAGGGTCAGATGATTGAGGGTGACTCAACCATCAGCATGTCATGTCCCTGTTCATAGGAGGGGGAAAAAAAGTAGAGTGCAAGCAGTTTTACTGTTTTAATATTTTGATAGCGTGACCCACAAGTTGCTCACATCATTGCTCATATCCCATTAACCCCAACCTAGGTCTGTAGACTCCAACAGAATGGCTAAAATCAAGACATTTTTGAAAGGAAGAAAGGGACAGTGGGTACTGAGAGATAAGCGTCAGTTTCTACAACCATCTGTAAACACCAAAAACTTTACAGCTTCCCTCCTTTATCTGACTTCAGTTATCCTTCCCATTTTAACTTAATCTGAATTTGGATAGTGTTGTTGTTGTTGTTGTTATGTGCCATCGAGTCGGCCCCGACTCATAGCGACCCCTCCTTGGGTTTCCGAGGCAGTATCACTACGGAAGTAGGATTGCCCAACCTTCCTTCCGAGGAGTGGCTGGTGGGTTTGAACCGCCAGCCTTCTGGTTAGCAGTCAAGTGCTTTTAGCCACTGTGCTACCAGAGCTCCTTTGGATAGTGTATGGGATGAAGATAACCAAGAAGGTTGCATCCATCTATAGATTCTTTGAATTCTCTTAGAGCCCTTTCTCTTTATAGTGTTTTGAAATCTGTTTTGCTGAAAACAACATAGCAAATAATTGTTCTGCATTTTTAGCATGACATGCTGATTTGATATTAATGTATAATAGGGTTGACAAACTGTGTCTGACAGACCAAATCTGGCCTGCTACCTGTCTTTGCAAATAAAGTTTTACTGGAACATAGGCATGCACAGTCATTTACTGAGTGTCTGTAGCTGCTTTCATGCTTACAGCAGCAAAGTTGAGTAGTTCCTCAGAGTCCATCTGGCTCTCAGAACCTAAAATATTACTATCTGGTCCTTTACAGAAAAAGTTGATAAATCTCAAGGCACAATGAGAATAATCTCGTTGTTGCTAATGGACATCCCTTCTAGAAATGCAAAAGAAAATCCCACTTGAGCCAGTCTATGATAGCTATAGCTGTACACCTAACAGTATCACTGTTAACTGAGTTGCTTCTGTATTTTTTCATTGTGATAATGCTTTCAGACTAAAAGCTGACAAGATGAGCTTGTAGGATTGATGACAAAATAGTTACTTTAAGATTTAAAAGAAAAAAAAAAAAACCCAAAACCATGGCCATCAGGTCAATACTGACTCATTACGACCCCATAGGACAGAGTAGAACTGTCTCATAGGAGTTCCAAGGATTTTTATGGAAGCAGACTGCTTCATCTTTCTCCCATGGAGCAGCTGGTGGGTTCAAACCACTAACCTTTTGATTAACAGCTGAATGCTTTAACCACTGTGCCACCAGAACTCCTAGTTTACGGTTATAGCCTTTTAAGAATTGCTTCAAATGCATTAACAGTACAGTTCTACTAATCCAGTTGTCATAGGCTGAAACAATGGCCCACAAAAGATATCTGTATCCAAATCCCTGGAACCTGTGAATGTTACTTTATGTGGCAAAAAAGGACTTTGCAGATGGGGAGATGAGCCTGTTTTATCGGGGTGGACCCTGAATGAAATCACATGGATCCTTATAAGAGAGGCAGAGGGACATTTGACACAGATAAGAAAAGGTAATGTGAACACAGAAGTGGACATTGAAATGATTGGAAGTTTCTTCAAACTCCGGAATCCTTTCTTCCTTCCACTTTCTGCTTTTTGGAAAAGGAATGTCATAGCTGTTACCCTCTGTCTGTCGTGGCACAGTATTTTGGGAGCGGGTAGTTTGTTTCTAAGTTTTACAGATCTACAGATGGAGAAGAATTTTACCCAAGATGAGTCACACCCAGAATCTTATCCATATTTAATTTAGATTATGAAATTTGAGACTTTCAAGCTGATGATATTTAGGTGAGATTTTTTAACTTGAGTTAATATATATTGTAATAGGTGGAGACTTTTGAGCAGGTTAGGATAAGGTGGATGGATTTTTGCATATGGGATGGATATAAATCTTTGGACCCAGAAGGAAAACTCTAGGAGGCTGAATAATGATCTCCAAAGACAACATAGCAACCCCTCCTTGGGTTTCCGAGGCAGTATCTCTATGGAAGTAGATTGCCCAGTCTTCCTTCCATGGAGTGGCTGGTGGGTTTGAACCTCCAGCCTTCTTGTTAGCAGTCAAATGCTTTAGGCACTACACCACCAAAGCTCCCCCTCCTAATCCCTAGAACCTATAAATGTTATTTTGTATAGAAAAGGAGTCTCTGTAAATATGGTTAGGAGCTCTGGTAGTGTAGTGCCTAAGGCATTTGACTGCTAACCAGAAGGCTGGGGGTTCAAACCTTAAATTAAGGATCTTGAGATGAAGAGATTAACCTGGATTGAGTAGGCCCTAAATGCAGCCACACGTGTCCTTGTAAGAGAGAGGCAGGGGGAGAACTGATACAAGAGAAACCAGTGTGACTTCAAAGGTAGCAAATGCAATGATGCAGTCACAAACCAAGGAAGCTGGAAACTGCCAGAAGCTAGAAGTAAGGAAGGATTTTCCCCTAGAGTCTTCATTGGGAGTACAGCCCTGCCAACACCTTTATTTCAGCCCAGTGTGATTTTAGTCTTCTGGCCCCCAGAATTGTGAGAGAATAAATGTGTTGTTCTAAAACACCATGTTTGTGGTAATTTATCACAACAGCCATAAGAAAGTGATACCATTGACTAGCATTTTTCTAACACTTTCTATGTGCTAAAACTCCATATGCTTTGCATGTTTATCTCATGATCCTGACTTCAAGCCTATGATGTAGCAACTATGGATATTTCCACATTTATGGACTTTTTTTTTTTTTAACAAGCACATATAAACCTACTACCATTGAGTTGATTCTTACTAATAGCAGTCCTATAAGACAGAGTAAACTTCCCCACAGGGTTTCCAAGGCTGTAAATCTTTATAGCAGCAGACTGTTCATCTTTCTATTGTGGAGCTGCTGTTGAGTTGAATTACCGACCGAGTACTTAAAATGTTCTAAGTGGCTTACAAATACTAGTAAATTTAATATTGTTATCTTTTAGAATTAATTTTTTATTCCTCTTTACCTCAAGTAAGCAAAATCCTTTGACTTTTTCTAGTTGGTGGGTGTGTCCCATGTTGCATTTGAGGTTTATGTAATCCTGTGATGCTCTTTGTATCCTAGGTTTATATACCGAGTTCTTCAGGGATCCCTGTTTCCGACTCCAATTCGGAGAGCTAAGCACTTGGACGTACTGACTCCAGAGAAAAAGACTGAAGCTCTCAAGAAGTGGAGAGGAACTGGAAGGATGGATCAAGTGGCATGTAAATATGCTGACCTTTCAGCTGCCAAGTCAGGGCGAACACCCAATTCTGACCATTCCACAGTCTCTGCAATGATGTCAGCAACTTCTTGTGCTGTTGAGCAAGGAATTGTATCTGTATGTGAAACTGCGTTAGACATCTCAGAGATGGCTGGGCCACCCAAGGATTAAGAATACAGGATAGCCCTCTCAGAGTGCAAGTATCCCTCCAAGTTTAGAAGAAAGACTTTGAGGATGTACTGCTACCAAGAAAGAAAAACTTGATTTTACCTTAAGGGACGTGAACATTTTGATGGGCTTGGAAGAGTCATCATGAGGGCCTTTATTGTATGTTTGCAGATACATTATAAGACAGAAATAGTTTGACATAGATTTTTGGGAAGCGAAAGACTTCATTCAGAATCAAATGCTTTTATGAAACTTTCTGGATTTTGTAAAAGTATTTTATTTGTCTTAGAAATTCATATATTTTAAAGGGGGGATTCACTTGAGATATATTTATTTTAATGGGAGATCATCTCAGATACTTGAGAAATGCTAGATATGAGCAAACACCAATCTGAATTTTTTTTTTTTTTTTTAATTAAGAAAGAAGGAGTTTCTAAACTGATTGGTTAGAACACAGCGATTTCCACATGGAAAATGTTATTAATGGTTAATTTCCAGATAAATTCTCAAGAGCCTTTTAAACAACAGCGTACCTAAAATAGGGTAATAACACTTGTCCTATTTAAAATACTGTTAGTGATCATTAATAACTTTTTGTTTCCTGTGGGAAGATGCTTTTGGTCATCTGACAGAAGATGTTAGACATATCTCTCTGCTCATTTTAGTGCTCTGATCCAAAGCCTTTGGCAGGAAGGTGCAAAAGGGTTGCTTGGGGACAATCAGGTACCAAGACTGTGTTCTTCTCTGATTCCAGTCAAGAGAACAACTTTCATGTGACCTACCTCTGCATAGATGTTCTGAATTGGGAAACAGAAGTCATGAGTCAAGCAGACAGACTCAGCTGAACCTACAGCCCATTTGGAAATTTGCTGTATTCCAAAACTGACAATACCCATCACACCATCACCTTGAGTTGCCATTAAGTTGATTTTGACTCATAGTGACCCTATAAGATCCCTGGGTGGTGCAAAAATATTTGTGCTCAACTACCAACCAAAAGATTAGTGGAAGAAAGGCCTAGTGATCTACTTCCATAAGATTATAGCCATTGAAAACTCTGTGGAGCACAGTTCTACTCTGAAACTCATAGGGTTGCCGTGCAACTAACTGACAATAACCTGATCAAAATGAGACAATCAATATCAAAACAATCTTCAAAGACCATTTAGAGATCGTCCTCCTTACACGATGGGCAAATCTGCTGCAAAAAGTCTTCTTTAAAGTGTTAAAAAGCAAAGATGTTACTTTGAGGACTAAGGTGCATGCCTGACCCAAGCGTGCAGCTTTCACATGCATATGGTGAAAGCTGGACAATGAAGGGAAGACTGAAGAAGAATCGATGCATTTGAATTATGGTGTTTGTGAATAGTGTTGAATATTGGACTGAATTTTGGACTGCCAAAAGAATGAATAGATCTGTCTTGGAAGAAGTACAGATAGAATGCTCCTCAGAAGTGAGGATAGTGAGACGTCACCTCATGTACTTTGGACATGTTGTCAGGAGGGACCAGTGCCTGGAGAAGGGGATCATGGTTGGTAAAGTAGGGGTTCAGTGAAAAGGGGGAAGACCCTCAATGAGATAAGACAGTGGCTGAAACAGCTCAAACATAGCAGCAGTTATGAGGATGGCACAGGACTGGGTAGGGTTTCATTTTGTGCAGAGGGTTGCTATGAGTTGGAACTGACTCATTGACACCTAACAGCAACTGTCTTTACACTACCTTGAAACTTTTCTGATGGGGGTAGCCTCTGAAAACGAGCTCATATGAACTGAAACTAAATACAGGTTGTTCTCAGGAAATATCCATGAAGTTTTTAGAAAAATTTGTTTTTTAATTCATTGTAGGACAGAAATATCTATAAATTTACTGTTGCAAATCATGTATGCTGGCTTTAGTTGGTACAAGAACCTAGTTTATATCAAATAAGGGCAGATATTATATAAAAAAATGTATTCTTGGTGAGTTTGTTTTAAATTCTTTCTATCCATCTGAAAATTTTCAGCCACCAATCAGAAAATTTCCTTCATGAATCTCCATGTCTCCATCAAGGTTTTCTTAATCACTATTAATCTTGTTACTCTCAGGGCTTAATCTTCTACCTACTGCCTACCATCCTAGTTAAGCATTTTTTGTACCCTTCTATTATTGCAAGTAGTCTGTATAACTAATCTCAAGAAATTTTGAAATCCCACATGGCTAATGGAAGTTGCTCTCTGCTTCCTTTTTTTTTTTTTTT
>NW_006921833.1:3161033-3164779 GCF_000298275.1 Orycteropus afer afer
TGCATTTTGGAAAACAATTTCACCACAAAGGTTTATACACAATTTGGATCTGGTTACCAAAATGTACTCTCTACATTAAAGATTTATGTGCTCTTACACATGGCTAATGTTTGCATTGGAAACTCAGCAGGTTATCTAAGACTGTTAGCAACCTCTAATTTAAGGCTAAGCAAAGTCATCTGTCATTGAAAATAAGTGTTCCGTGAAAGAGAGACATATGACAGGTAAATTTGGATTGGGGAGAGACTACACCAATTGTAGCAAGCAATCAGTGGGAAAGACATGCCCCACATCCATCGGAAAAATGATTATAACATTTATTTGTATTAAGGATGATAGAAAATAAGTATAATATGTGCATTTCACTGAACGTAAGGGGAGCAAATACATACCTACAACTCTTAAAGCTGATATATGCTCATAAGCTTTCATACAATCGTGACCACAACTCAGTTGCTGATACTTAGCACTTGCAATAGATTTATACAAACTAGAGAACAGGAGATCAACAACATATGTTTCAAGACAATCTTTTGAACTTCAAATATGTGTACATATAGAAAAGAGTACAAAAATACATGTATAAAATTGCAGGTAGTCTCTATGTGGAATGCTGAGGCAGTCCAGGTGCTGGTGGAAGTTGGTAGGGATTCCTGCTTGTTTAAAAGGCATCTGGATGTTCCAAATGAATGTCTGACTGATTAAATTAGGTCGATGTGAAGATTTGTGTTTTGAAGCTTTTTAGTGGAGAAAAATACTTTAACCAATAATTGGTTCAGAAATTGATGTGCGTAAAGTGGACTAGTGCTTAAAAGCATTTTTGTAAATTGTGTTTTAATTATCAGTGAGAAGAAATGGTAACACCAGAAGTTAAACATCTTTTGAAGAAAACTGCAAAATGTTTTATTCCATGCAAACTTTTAGTGTACTTTCAGACACATTTCTGTGACTGTTAGTGTATGTAGATGAACAAAGGAAAACTGGGAAATACTAAATGGGGTGGAGAGTGCAATTAATTTTTTTTTAAATTGTATCTGTTTAGTCTAGAGCAAGTTCATCTCCCTTGGCAAAGTTTATTCTCTATTCCGTTGTCAATGGTGGTGGCGTGTGTCATCCAGTCCATTCCGACTCATAACTACCCTGCAGGTCAGAGTAGAACTGCCCCACAGGGTTTCCTAGGCTGTTATCTTTATGGGAGTAGTTCGGCAGGTCTTTTCTTCCACAGGGCCACTAGTGAATTCAAAGCACTGGCTTTCAGTTAGTAGCATTGCCGCTTAATCATCATGCCACCAGAGCTCTTCCATTGCCATGTAGGCAGCACAAAATATTTTCCAGGAATATTGACCAGTCAATATACACTGAACAAACTCCAGCTATAGGGAAAGTTCTATGCATACGTTTCTATAAATTAATGACATTATCACCTTAATTTAAATCCAGAATGGAAAGTTCTATAGTGCCAAGTGCTAATACTAAAGTTTAAAGAGCTTTGTGGGAGCTCGGGTAGCATAGTGGCTAAGACATTTGACTGCTAACCAGAAGGCTGGTGGTTCAAACCTACCAGCTACTCCTTGGAAGGAAGATGTGTCAATCTACTTCCATAGTGATACTGCCTTGGAAACCCAAGGAGAGGTTGCTGTGAGTCGGGTCGGACTCCATGGCACATAACAACAACAACGAGCTTTGTGCTCAGTGTATCTCCCTATTTCAGCTACCTAGTTGGATACTATTGGTCTTTTACCTCTGACTGATTTTTATAAATTTTCAGAATTATGCAAAAGTTAGAAGAATAATAGTAAATAATTTAAGCATGTATAAACCTTAATTTTTAATAAATCAAACACAAGTTGCCAATGTTAATATTGAAATTTGCTACTATGCTGTTGTGTTTGAGAAACAGAAGCTGACAGATGAGTCAGCCTGGATCTCAACATCCTTTTTTAGGGTATGAAGAACCTTTCTATGACCTGTTATCCTGGTGCTTGAATTATTTTAAACCTCTCTACATTTGGAAATTCCATGCTACAGTATTTTACCAAACTTGAAATAAGAGAAAAATAAAGTTTCGGAGAAGTTGAATAAAATTAGACCAGAATAAACGTGAAAATTTGGAGTGCATTTTCAAGCATTCCCATCCCTGAAAAGTTCTCTGTAACAGCTCTCTGTAGGAAGATCTCCACAGTCAACAAGGCCATTCTCTTTGAGTGTAGCTGGACAAGTCTCTGATCATCTTTGGAATTAGTTTAGGAGAAAGGTGTGGATGTATATTTGTCTTTCAATCCATTTGATGAAGTATGACACATTGCTATAAACTCCAGGCCCCAGGACTTTGGAAAAGCAGACAGAGCCCCATGAAGTTAAACCAAATAATGTCCACTGTCCTCCAGGCTGCTCACAAACAAGAGGCCCACCGCTGTCACCCTGTAATGAATAGCAATGGGCGTTAGTCACTGTTATTCCGGAGCTTGCCATACTATCCTAAGGGTACAATAATGCCAAACCCAAATAAACCACTTCTTGGAAAATTTCAACAAATCCTTCATTAACTATGTCAGGATATGAAGGGACCATGCTGTTTACTGTATAAATGGAACTTTCAAGTGAACAGTTAAAACTCTGATCTTTAGAAGGATGAGGGTGAATTGAGGGAGCGATTATATTCTTTTGAAATCAGAAGACATTTTTAAGTCATTTCCTACACTTATCAAATTATGCCATAAAATTTTGCAAAATGCTTAATGCATCAGATTTGATTACCAAACAATTGACCTCATTCTTTAAGTTTGATTCATCTTATAAATGTAGAAAACACCAAAAAGAAAACATTGAAAGGTTTTTCTCCCCACTATTAGCCAAATGTTTTATATTAAACTCTCTACTTTCAACATTTTTTGCTATGTGAGTAAATTACATATGACAAGCATTGGTGGTTCAGTGGTAGAATTCTCACCGTTTATGTGAGAGATCCAGGTTCCATTACCAGCCAGTGCGCCTCATGCTCAGACACCACTTGTCTGTAAGTGGTGGCTTGAGTATGATACTGAACAAGTTTCAGCTAAACTTCTGGACTAAGAAGGACTAGAGAGAAAAGCCTGGCAATGTATTCCTGAAAATCAGCCAGTGAAATCCTTATAGACCATCACAGTCCAATCCACAACCAATTATGGAGGTGGCACAGGACCAGGTAGTGTTTTATTCCATTGTGCATAGGGTCACCCTAAATTGTGCTAATCAAAAGCTAGTGGTTCAAATCCTTGAGTAGGGGGCTGGCTTATGGCAGCTAACAACAACAACATTCTATTTCTTATTAGTTCTTAGTCTACTTGAATAGAAATAACATTTAAGAATTATTTATAATAAGGTGTTATATTTATTTATAGTCTACATTTTATTTCATATAGAGAGAGACTTTCATTCATGATATTTAAGTTTTACAATTGACTTTTCTTCAGTTCTTTCCCTCAAGATATAGTCAGCAAGAAGACACTATGATATCACAAACATTAATATTTAACCATGTTTGTAAAGATCAGAGTAGGTTAACCAAACCAAACTCTTTTAGAGTTGATTCTGCCTCATAGCGACCATATAGGACAGAATAGAACTGCCCTGTAAGGTTTCCAAGCTCTGGTAGCATAGTGCCTAAGGCACTTGACTGCTAACCAGAGGGCTGGTGGTCCAAACCCACCAGCCACTCCTCAGAAGGAAGGTTGGGCAATCTACTTCCGTAGTGATACTGCCTCAGC
>NW_006921833.1:3165379-3172850 GCF_000298275.1 Orycteropus afer afer
GAAGCAATGTAAGCACTTGGCTGCTAACACAAGGGTCAGCAGTTTAAAGCCACCAGAAGCTCCAGGGGAGAGAAGACCTGGAGATCTGCTCCCATAGAGACTACAGCCTAGGAAACCCTACGTACAGGAGAGCTCTGCTCTGTCCTATAAGGTCTCTATGAAGTGAAATTGACTCAGCTGCACACAACCACAACAATAAGCCTAAATATACACATAGATCTTTAAGGAATTGATAAGTTACTTTACCTAAAAGGCTGATTGAATTTATTTTTTAAGAAAACTAAATTTACTGAAAATATTTTTATTAAACATATTTCCTACATTCAAATATTTTTTTTACCTTAAATAAAAGAAAAACTAAGACACTCAGTTACTTAAGTTCAGCTACTTATTATGCTTATATTGCATCAGGCAAATCTGCTGCAAAAGTCTCCTTTTTTAAAGTATTAAAAGCAAAGATGTCACTTTGAGGACTAAGGAGTGCTTGACAGAAGCCAAGGTATTTTCAGTCGCCTCACATGCATGCAAAACCTGGGCAGTGAATAAGGAAAACCAAAGAAGAATTGATGCCTTTAAATTGTGGTGTTTGTGAAGAATATTGAATATACCATGGACTGCCAGGAGAACGAACAAATTTGTCTTGCAAGAAGTACAGCCAGAACCATAGATGGCTTGCTTTGTCTGACGTACTCTGGACACATTATGAGGAGGGACATTATACTTGGAAAAGTAGAGGGTCAGGGAAAGAGAGGAAGAGTCTCAATGAGATGGATGGACAACGGCTGCAACAAAGGGCTCAAACACAGCAATGCATGTGAGGATGGTGGAGAGCCAGGCAGTATTTCATTCTGTTATACATAGGGTTGCTATGAGTTACAACTGACTTGACAGCACTAACCAACACCAACAACTTGTTATGCCAGGAGACGATTGAAAAGGGACAGGTTTAGCAGTCGGCCTACACTCCAGATCAGAAAATTAGCCCAATAATTATTTATCATCTACTCTTCGTAAAGTTAAGGAGCTCTGGTGGTGTGGTGCCTAAGGCACTTGTCTGGTAACCAGAAGGTTGGCAGTTCAAACCCACCAGCCACTCCATGAATGGAAGATGGGGCAATCTACTTCCTTAAAGATTTACTGCCTCAGAAACCCAAAGGGGTTGCTACGAGTTGGGATCAACTTGATGGCAGTGAATCTGGTTTGGTGAATGTTCTGGTTACCTAGTGCCACTCTGACAAGAAATATACCACAAATGGGATGGCCTTAACCAACAGGAGTTTATTCTCATATAGTTCAGGAGGCTAGCAGTCTGAGTTCAAAGTGCCAGGCTCTAGGCTCTGCCTCTTGCTGCTGGCCCACTGAAACTAGAGGCATCTCTTCACTCAGACAGCTACTGGCTGCTGAGGCTAACAAGCTCAAGGTCAACAAATAAAATGGCATAGTCCTGATGTTACCAAACCACATGGCAGGCCATTAATTCAAGTCCATTCTAAGTCCCAAGGTCAGCAGAGCATGGCAGCCTGCTGAACAACGACACAGCTACGTGCAGGGTCCAAGTATTCCATAAGCTGGAGACTATCCCCAAGGCTTCTCCTTACATACAGGGAGCAGACCACATCCCAAAGGCAGCTACTCAGCTGCTTGAGGTAGATCCCACCATGGAGCTGATTGCCAGTCTCATCATGGGGAATAACTACCACCAGGTCCAGCCAAGTTGACACACAAACATAACCACCACAGTGAGTCTTTGCAAAGTTCTGTGCTAAAGTCTATACTGAGAAGGAAGAAACTATTTCTGTCCCGGAAGAGCCAAAATTCTGCATGGGCTACAAGAGTAACTTTACACAAAAGGAAAATGTAAAGGCTGTAAGGAGGGCTTCAAAGGCATCAGAAATTACTTCCAGGTAAAGAAAATTTAAAAATGCCATTCTAAGATGTCAATTTGGAGCTATACCTAGTGTGGCAGTTTATTAGGTAAAAAAAAAAAAAGTGAAGAGGAAGCAATGCTAAAGGAAGAGCAGAATACATGTACAGACTAGTTGGCTAGTTCTGTCTCTTTGGGACTTTTTTCCTTTTCACAGTACTGGGCTTTAGGCCAAAGTTTATGTTTGGTGTTAGAACTGATCCCCATGATTTACAGACCTTGACAAGAGGCACACTTGTTTTTCAATGGGTCCTTCTGATGCGATTAAGGAAGATACTGTATGCGGTATAACAGAGGTCCTGATGTACAATCTTGCTTTAAAAAAAAAAAAAACACTGCCACCAAGTTGGTTCCAACTCCAAGGGACCCCTATTGGGTTTCTGAGGTGGTAGATCTTTATAGAAGTTGATGGCCCAGTCTTGCTTCTGCAGCATGGCTGGAGGGTTTGAACCACCAACCTTCTGGTTAGCAGTCAGATGCCTTAGGCACGTTGCTACCAGAGCTCCTTCTTGCTTTAGACCCACTAAAAAACAACTTTTTGTTAACTTCGTTTTTTGTTTTGTTTTCCACCATGGAGTGTGCTAGAGAACAGCTGGTATGCATTTAAGACATCCACAAGGGCAAAATTCCCAGTGATAAGAGAAATTGGTCAGCCCTATTTCCTACTACCAAAAGCTATGACTGCTGAGTCAGTTCTGACTCATAGCAACCATATGTATTTCAGAGAGGAACTGTGCCCCAAAGGGTTTTCAAAACAAAAAAACCCCGACTCATAGTGACCCATCCTTGGGTTTCCGAGGTGGTATCATTATGGCAGTAGATTGCCTAACCTTCCTTCTGAGAAGTGGCTGGTGGATTTGAACCCCAGCCTTCTAGTTTGCAGTCAAATGCCTTAGGCACTATGCTACCAGAACGATTTTTCAGAAGTAGATTACCAGGCCTTTCTTCTGAGGTGCCTCTGAGTATATCTGACTTCAACGAGCATCTGAGCACATGAAGTGTATGCACTACCCACAGATTTTCTATTAGACCTCATGACATGAACATGCCTGTGCCTATGTCTAGGTTTTCAATTCCCTTTCAAAGAATCACATTCTTTCCCTTCTTTAGTAATTATCTAGGGATGAATTTGAAATTGTGCTAAAAGGCAATAGTTTTTAGTAGACTGCCAAATGATGTTGGGAAAAGGGAAATATTCACATTACTAATTGCTACTAAGATGGCATAGTAGCTGGGTACTTGGGCCCTGAAGCTTAGCCTCACTTATCACCTTCCTGCTGGGTCAACTGAGCCAAGTTACTAACCTCTCTGACTGCTCATTGTCTTGATCTGCAAAATAGGGAAAACGATATTAACACATGAAGTGACTGTGAGGATTAAATCGGATTTTGAAGACAGCCTGGAGCGCAGAAGCACTCAATTGATGTTGTTGTTGTTATATGCCGTCATCGAGTCGGCCCCGACTCATAGCGACTCAATTGATAGAAATACTAATATTAGTTACTAATATTATATTAATAATATAACGGTAAGTGTGGAAGTTTGTGTCAGATATTTCACACAGCTATGTGAAAGATAAAGGCTTTGACACACATTAACTCATTTAATCATCAAAAACAAACCCTGAAAATTAGACAGAATGGGCTTCATCTTACTCATAAGAAAAGCATCAAGAGGTTAGATAACTTAGCCCAGGTCACATTACTCTTCCTTGCAGAGACGGACCCAGTCCAGATCTTTTGGGCTACAAATCTTCTGTGCCAGGCTATATACTATGGCAATTCTAACAATTTTCTTGACACGAGAAGTCAAATCTGGGCGTCTAGGAAAGAAAACAAGGGCTCCTCTACTACTACTGGATGACTTGTGGCCTTGGGGCACAAAGGAGAGTGGTCCCTCAATGAATTGCAAGGGAAGTCTAAGGAACCATCCAAGGAATCACCACTGGACCATATCCAATCCCCAGATCTGCCCATTCTGCAACTGACCATCAAAAACTGTCATTTAATTGTGTTGGATTAGTGGTAAACTAAAAACCAATTGCCAGTGAGTTAATTCTGACTCATGGCAACCCTCTTTGGAACAAGTCCAGTATAATATTCAATGAATGTTTATTCAGTAAAAATAAAAATACTTCCCTGAAATGCTAGGGGAACATGCTCTGTAAAGAGCTGTGATTAGGAATCTTGAGTGTCTTTAAGTTGGTTCAGTGACATTGGAGGACATGGCATGGAGGCAATCAAGTGAGAGCCCAGACAGTGGCAGAGTGATAACCCCTCAGCCAGAGCTAGTCCCATCACAAATACAGGCCTTCAGTACCATGATCCTGATGACTGATAACATCTTCTGGTGTCCCTCTGCTCCCTGGGGGCAGCCTGGTTGAAGCTCAGTTACTGCTAGCTCCCCCTAGAGCTCCATTTGTCCTAGCCACTAAAGTGGCCAAGAGAGATGGACCACAACAGTTGTTCTTCCTGTCGCTGACCAGGACGCTGTTCTCCACTAGTAGAGGGAAAGCTAAAGGCAACCCAACTGAAGGGCATGGCATTAGTTTGGAGGATCACGTGGCTCTGGGTGGAGAAAAACACACTGCAAATTACTAAACACTTGTAATAAATGCATTGCTAATAATGAGTTTATAGAGACCCACTGAAGTTTTTGCTGCACTGAATCACCTTGGTTACCCTAGGAAGCAACTTACCATGCATGAGTCCACTGTGCCAGACTCATAGCCAGCACATATCATCCGGGTGGTAATGGTCTTCATGTCAAAATAGGACTGGCACTGTTCCAGAGAAATAATGCGGACTTCTCCCTCTTGCAGTTTAAAAGGCACTGGATTTTAAAAAAAAATAAATAATATATATATATATATGATGGTAAAACTACTCAAAGGTGAGGCTAGCCAAATATTAAATAATAACATTTTTATGCCAAGGGAACCATATTTTTTTCTTAAAATATAATTTCAAAATTGTCCAATTAGTAGTGTTCATAGCAACCATCCAGTGGAATACTTTGATTTTATTGCTGAGAATATTGAAGCACATAGTGGTTAGTAACCTGGTTTTCCTCATCTTGTTATATGCTGCACAAAAACAACAGCTACAACAAAGATAAGGGAAAATATTGAAGCCAGAATTGCTCCCGAAAAGAGGCAGCCAGCTCAGTGTCACCTCAGCATGTTGGCCCTGCTTTGCTTAAGTACTAAATCCAAAGCCACCACCATCGAGTTGATTCTGACTTAAAGCAACTCCCATAGTGTTTCCAAGGCTCTAAATCTTTATGGAAGCAAACTGCCTCATCTTTCTCCCATGAAACAGCTGGTGGGTTTGAACCTCCA
Organism: Orycteropus afer afer; assembly: GCF_000298275.1. Lineage (NCBI taxonomy): Eukaryota > Metazoa > Chordata > Mammalia > Tubulidentata > Orycteropodidae > Orycteropus > Orycteropus afer. The sequence goes on from NW_006921833.1 coordinate 3,170,644, forward strand.
ACCTTTTTGGTTAGCAGCCCAATGCCTTAACCACAGTGCCACTAAAACACCTTTGCTTAAGTACAAAATACCTATAAAATCTAACAGGGGAATGGTTGCCCTACCCTTGGTGAAGGTGGCTTCCCATGTGCCACAGCACCCATTATTTTATGCAAGAGTCTATAATTCTAGAGGATATGACAGAGAGATGTTAAAAGGGTCAAAGTCATCTCTTGAAGCCACTAGAGAAAGTATGTGAATTTTGTCTTGTTTGAACATTCTCACAGAATAACAAAGGATTTCTTGAAGCAAGAGAATGTGAATCTTTTGCCTCAAAGACATACTGCAAAATTACATACACTGTTCTCCTTTTAAGGAGCTCTGGTGGTAGAGTGGATAAGGGACTTGCCTGCTAACTGAAAGGTCAGTGGTTCAAACCCACCAGCTGCTCCATGGAAGGAAGACTGTGAGATCTACTTCGGTAAAGATTTACAGCCTCAGAAACCCAATGGGGGTCACTATGAGTCCAAAGCTACTTAGTGGCAGTGTGTTTGGTTTTGGTTTGGTCCTCTTTTTAGATAGTGAGGGTAAAGGACACTTTAGTGGAAAGTAGAATCATTTTTGGAAAAATCAATGTGATGCAGACAGTTCAAGAATAGCAACCCTGGTAATAAGAACACTAACATTTGTTGGATACTAGGAGCAGGCCAGGCACTTGTACTTGGCATTTCCTGGAGATTATTGCCTTTAATCTTTACAATAATCCTGTGCTTTTAAATGGTTGCTATTATTTTCCTCATCTTACACATGAGACAAATAACTAGAACAATAAGCAAAATCATAATAAACTGAGAAAATGTTAAAGGTGTCAATGATTCATTTTACTTTGATCCACAATCAACACCCATGGAAGCAGCCATCAAGTAATCAAATAACATATTGCATTGGGCAAATCTTCTGCAAAAGCCTTCATTAAAGTGTTAAAGGCAAAAAATGATGTCACCTGAGGACAAAGGTGTGCCTGACCTTAGCCATGGTATTTTCAACCACCTTATATGCATGCAAAAGCTGGACAATGAATGAGGCAGACCAAAGAAGAATTTATGCCTTTAGATTATGGTGTAGGCAAAGAATACTGAAAGTACCATGGTCTGCCTGAAGAAAAAGCAAATTTGTCTTGAAAGAAGTATAGCCAGAATGCTCTTTAGATATGAGGATGGCTTGCTTTGTCCCACATACCTTTTGGATAAGCTATCAGGAGGGAGCGAGCTCTGGTGGCATAGTGCCTAAGGCATTTGACTGCTAACAAGAAGACTGGTGGTTCAAACACACCAGCTACTCCCCAGAAGGAAGATTGGGCAATCTGCTTCCATAGTGATACTGCCTTGGAAACCCAAGGAGGGATCAGTATGAGTCAAATTGACTCAACAGCAGTGAGTTTGGTTCTTTTCAGTTATCAAGAGGGAGAAATCTCTGAAGGATATCATGCTCAGTAAAGTAGAGTATCAGCAAAAAAGAGGAAGACGAGCTCAAACATAGCAATCATTCTGAAGACGACGCAGGACCGGACAATGTTTTGTTTTGTTGTACATAGGGTTGCTATGAGTTGGAACAGACTCAACAACACCTGACAACAATAGAAGAGATAACTGAGACTCACTTATCTCAGTAAGTGGTGCAGTTATGGTCAATCACATCTTTCTAACTGAATTCAGACCATTGCTGAGCATGCAATATTGTATATACAATATTTGATCCATGGCTTTAACTTTGATGTGGATATTGTGTGTGGAATATGAAAAGAGACAATTTAAAGTATATTCTGTGCTTATATTACAGTACAGATCAATGCTTTTAAAAACTAACATTTGCAGAAATGGTGACCTTGAGAACAAAAGTCTAATATGTCTAATATTACCTTCAAAGTTCTTACACATGAGCTCTTCAGAAATCATTAATTCTATTTATCGACTTTCCCTATGCATTCTCAATCTCATGGCGAAGAAAACTCAGTTAAGCTCAAAACTTATCTGACTAAATTTCAAGAAAAAAGAAAGGGGGGCCTTCAAATTGACAGTTGCTAAGGTCAATAAGGGAGCTCTGGTGGCATAGGTCCTAAGGCATTTGACTACTACCAGAAGGCTGGTGGTTCAAACCCACCAGCCACTCCTCAGAAGGAAGATTGGGCAATCTACTTCCGTAGTGATACTGCCTCAGAAACCCAAGGA